>NW_027466939.1:872500-1020000 GCF_046128005.1 Genypterus blacodes | reverse complement strand
GTGTGTGTGTGTGTGTGTGTGTGTGTCGTATGAAGGTGAAGGGGACATTTCTGGACAATCTGGGCCGATGTCATCCTATCGGGCAAAACTGGTCCTGAACACACACACACACACACACACACACACACACACACACACACACACACACACACACAGAGAGAGAGAGGTGTAATTAAAGTGTTGGGTGACAGAGCGTCGCTTCTTTTGGCATCTCAAAGTTGGAGCTGCCATCGGACACTGTTGTCTCTCGGTTGCTCTCTTCCTCTTCTCGTCTGTCTGTCTGGTTCGCCGCTTGACTGACAGCCCGGCTAAACGTTGGCCCCGGCCCACCTGACTCCCAGCCGATGGCTCGTCCTCGTCCCTCTGATTCTTCCTCTTTGTTTGTCTGTTACGCCCGGCGTCCATCTCATCTCTATCAGCCCGGCAGGACGTGTTCCTCTGTAAAGGGTTAAAGAATGTTCCGGTTTAGAAACGTGGATCTGGAGCCAAACCCCCCAAAACCAAGCCAAGCCCTCCAGCCAATGGCTTCTCACGTTTCAACCACCAGGAATGGGCAAAGGTGAGACAAGAGGTAAGATTCACTACAAAGATGTGTGTGTGTGTGTGTGTGTGTGTGTGTGTGTGTGTGTGTGTGTGTGTGTGTGTGTTCACTTTGTAATCCAACCCTGTCAGATAGCTCCAGGGAGAAGGACATTCTATGTTGTTGTTTCCCCTCTCCTGCATTCCTGCCTCCGCTTGACGTGTGGCACTAGAGCTGGAGGAGGAAGAGGAGGTGGAAGAGGAGGAAGAGGAGGAGGAGGAGGAAGAGGAGGAGGAGGAGATGTAACAGGTTGTTTCATGCCAAACCGATCACCTCTACGCTCCCTCACACAAACTAATCACATTCATCCAGCGAGCACCTGCTCTCATCAACACTGAAACCACACACACACACACACACACACACACACACACACACAAGGCCGTGGTCTTTGAGCCCCCGCACGCCTGAGCCAACAAGAGTCACAGCGGCTCAGACGTGAGAGCGAGCGGCACTATTTTTGAGTGGAGCGGATGATGAGGCCACACAGACGCTTTGGGCTGGAGCAAGACGAGAATACACGGAATGAAAGGCGAGCGTGACAGCAGGGGAAGAAAGGGATGCACGGGTGGTGTTTGGAGAGTGTGTGTGTGTGTGTGTGTGTGTGTGTGTGTGTGTGTGCAGCACAGTCAGAAGTTTGTTACAAAGAGCAAAGTAACTGCGCTCCTCAGGGAAGCTCCAAGTCAGCTGCCTGCACAGAATCCTAATATAAGACACTTAAAGTATGGAAACAGCAAACAGCATCCAGGCTGTGTGTGTGTGTGTGTGTGCGTGTGTGTGTGTGTGTGTATATGTGTGTGTAAAGTAGAATGTAAATAATGTAAACCTCATTGAATACAAACCAGCATGATCGACAAAACATGCGCTTTTACTCAATTTCATATTAGAATAAATGATATATCCATCTCTCTCTCTCTCTCTCTCTCTCTCTCTCTCTCTCTCTCTCTCTCTCTCTCTCTCTCTCTCTCTCTCTCTCCCTCCCTCCCTCTGTTTGCTGTTTGTGGATGTGAGCATTGGCAGGGAGCCACCGCTTTGTGATGCCGTGCTGTTGTTGAGAGTCAGACAAGACCTTAACATGCTTTCCTAACACACACATATATATACGCATGCAAACACTCTCACACACACACACACACACACACACGCACACACACACACGCACGTCATCATCACAGCCCTTGCCCAGTCTTCCATCTGGGGATTAGGCAAGCTTTGTTAACATGATGTCAAGTAAACTTCAAAACAACCCCCATCTCAATCCCCGGCTCTCCTCTACACGCGCACACACACACACACACACACACAATCTCTCTCTCTCGCTCTCACATTACTGTCAGGATGAAAAATGTGATCAAGGAGGCGATCAAGAAGCGATCATGGCAAAGACTCACTAACTCACTCACACACACACACACACACACACACACACACACACAAACAAACATACATGGACTTACACACACACATCACACAATGGCAACACATATGTTACACATATTAATGAAGTCACGCACATTAGTCTATGGCTTGTGGCCTAAATGAAGCCGCTCAAAGTTCTAAAATGTCATTTGCACATTTTCGTGTGAGTGTCCGTGTGTGTGTGTGTGTGTGTGTCTGTCCGTGCGTGTGTTGCAGGCGGTCACCAGATCTGTGCGACAGGTCGGTGGAGTGATTGATGGCGACTGTCACGGCGCTCGGCTGGGCGTCTCCCTGCACAAAGGATTACACGGGGGCCTCTGTCACCTCCGCTCGGCTTTGTGTTCCCAGGGGTCCTGCATCAAAGAGCCGGTGGGAGACATTAGCATTTTTAATCATAGGGCAGGGGGGGGTTGAGGGGGCACGCTGGCACAGGATGCCCACCGGTCACACACACACACACACACACACACACACACACACACCTACAGGAGAACATGCAACTGTATTCACACGCACACACACATACACACACAATTCTGGTCCATCCTCTCTTCTCCTACCCTCCTACCAGCAGCGGTGGATGAAGATGTAAAGCTCAACCTTCCTCCTCCTCCTCCTCTTCCTCCTCCTCCTCCTGCAGCAGAACTAAAAGCAGGATGAGGCCTGTTTTGTGTTCAAGTTCAATTAAACGCAGACGTCCGAGTCGCCTCTGTAACGTCCTGATGAAGAGACGAAGGGGCGAGAGAGCCTGATCTCCCTCTCTCCCTCTCTCACTCTCTCGCTCTCTCGCTCTATCGCCCTCTTTTCTGAAGTGGCCGGAGCCGTCTAAGACAAACACAAGGACGTCTCCGCCCGTCTCCGTCTCTCTCCGTCTCTCTCTCTGATGAAAATGAGCACAAAGCCGTCTAGAGTTTGAGACAGAACACGAAAAAAGCAACCGGAGCAATGAGGTACCAGAACACACACACTCACACACACACACACACACACACACACACACACAGTCACCGTACGTCCACTGTATTGTAACAAAACACACAATCCTCCCACCTTTAAGTCAAACAAAGAAGACGGTTTTCTGTTTGTCTCCACAAGCATTTTTTTTATATCTGCACACACACAAACACACAAACACACACACACACACACACACACACCCTTCTCCAGCTTTGCTTTGAGGGTGACGTGCAGATACGGACGTCCTTTGATATGACCCATCAAAGCGGGGAGCGGTGGGGGGGCGACAGGAGCGTCTCCTGATGTTTCCCCGGCTCTCCCGCTGTCAGCCGAGCGGACACGCAGCCGGGCGCCGGGAGGTGACCGCCGGAAACTTTGCGTTTGATCAGCTGATAGGCGCCTCACACTGCTCGCTTGAAAAACCAGAAGAAAGGATACATATGCAGAGCCAGGAGCCCCGTCGGGCCCACGAGCTCCACGCCTTACATGGAGACAGAAAGGGGCAAGGATACCAAGGCGTGTCAGAGCCGTGTGTGTGTGTGTGTGAGTGTGTGTGTGTGTGAGTGTGTGTGTGTGTGTGTGTGTGTGTAGTGGTCTGTACATCTTCCACAACATCTGCTCTGGTTCGCACTCCTGGGAGAAGACAGATAGACAGATAGACGAGAACAAAAGGGTGCAGGAGGAGGAGAGGAGCATCCTGCCCGTTTGACTTTAAAGAGCAGGAAGGAGGCTCGGCTCTCCGCTCCTCTCACGCCGACGCCGACCCCGACGGATGAGGAGAGACTCGCCCCAAAGCGTACAGACGGAAAGAAGGAGAGGGAGTAACAAACGGACGAGCCTGTGTGTGTGAGATGATATGGTTCCATAAAAGAAACTGAACACGTGACGTCATTACAGCAGCGTATTCTGGACAACGGATGTTAGAGGATCAAAGATGCTGTTTACAGATGTTCCTCACACACACACACACACACACACACACACACACACAGGGTGCATTCTGGCCTTTTAGAGACGTGACATCCCTGCTTTCTATTCTATAACACCTGATCACAAATTGCATATTCAGTAGAGTTCCCTCAGTTCCTCCACATTCTGGAAGTTATTTCCTGCATTCCAAACATTCAATCTGCTCTTCCTCCGAGGGGGGAAAGGCGTCGTGTTCAGACCGGTTGTCTGTTCTGCCGCATCAAAGGAACGCCGCTGCTTTCCTAAACGTCTCTCCCACACTCCCTCTCACACAGCCGGCCCCACGGTTTGGTAATGGCGGAAGGAGACGGCGTGGCAGCGCGAGCGCCGACGCCAAAGCGAGCTCGGCTTAGAGCGCCGCAACGGCTGCAGAGGCTGCAGCTGCGGTTCAAAGCCTATCAGCATTTGAATCCTAACAAGAAGGGGAGGGGGGAGAGGGCAGAGGCTGGCTTAGATCTTCAACCTCTACACACGCACACGCCTACACACACACACACACACACGCTCAGGCAAACACACACTAACTTCAAAAATCCAACATTAAAGGGCGCGCAGACAATCACATCAAGACGCACAGCGAGAGCCTGCAAGAGTGCTGACACACAAACACACACAAAGCAAACAAGATTACGCATCAAGCATTCACACACACACACACACACACAGCGTGAGTCCTGTGTCCCTGGCCGGCCAGCTGTGGGAGGTCGGGCAGACATGACAGCGGTGCTATGGGTCCAGCATTAAGGCCTGCCGCTTTAAACACGATGCGTTTGAAGTCACACCAAAGTCAGACACTGGGATCTCTCATCTCCCATCTCCCTTTTAACACTGCAGTGCCGACATTTCAGCCTTCTCTCGCTGCCTTTTCATGCTCCCCCGCTTTGAATTCTGCCTTTTTAAAAGACTAATTTTAACTTCTTCAAGGCTGGGAAATGGAAAAAGAAAAAAGGAAAAAACAAAAACAGGCGAACAAGTGGAGTAAAGGGCGGAGAGGTGGGGGAGGGGAGACGGGGGGGCGTTTGGTTCAAAGGTAGCCGAGGTCCAACCGGAGCGATGTTGCGAGTCTTGATGTCGGCTGCTAATCGGAGAGCACACGGCAGCTTTGATCTGGAGGAGGCCGCAATGTCCTGCCGCCGCGGTTACACGTCGGTAATGACAACGACTGTCGCCCACAGAGCTTTAGGGTTGTAACGCCTCACAGTGACTTACGTGTGGCGGTGTGTTGGTGATGCCGCAACTATTTGTGATGTAAATGGACGGTGATCAGTGATTCCTCTTCTGGCAACACTCGACAATAAAGCAGCCAGCATCATGAGCGGTAACCATGGTGATCTCCTGAATCGCTCTGAGTTTGGTGACTATTTAATAAATCATGTGTTTCATGAGAACAGACTGCTCCACTTTCTAATGATTCCTTCTGTACGGCTGTGAAGCTTTGGCCTCACAGATGATTCCACTTCGTTTAACATCATTTAGAAATGATGTAATGCCTCAGATCTCATTAGAATCATTTTCAAAAACAAAAAAAGGTTCAAATGCATATAATACATGTATATCTCAGTCTGATCATCATCATCATCATCATTATTATCAATATCATCCTCATCCTCATCCTCATCATCTCATTGCCATCATCATCACCATCATCATAGTCGTCATCATCATCATCCTCATCTCATCACCATCCTCATCACCATCATCACCATCATCACCATCATTATCATCATCATCATCCTCACCCTCACCTTCACCCTCACCCTCACCCTCACCCTCATCCTCATCCTCATCCTCATCCTCATCCTCATCCTCATTCTCATCCTCATCCTCATCATCCTTATCCTCATCTTCATCATCTGATGCATTCACAGGATTCCGTTCTCCTGGTCTGGTTCTCCTGGTCTGGTTCTGCTGGTCTGGTTCTCCTGGTCTGGTTCTGCTGGTCTGGTTCTCCTGGTCTGGTTCCCCTGGTCTGGTTCTCCTGGTCTGGTTCCCCTGGTCTGGTTCTCCTGGTCTGGTTCCCCTGGTCTGGTTCCCCTGGTCTGGTTCTCCTGGTCTGGTTCTGCTGGTCTGGTTCTCCTGGTCTGGTTCTCCTGGTCTGGTTCTCCTTGTACGGTCCCTGCCTGTTTCAGAGGGCCGCTTCATTAAACCCTGAGCTGGGCGCTGACAGGCTGAGTTCGAGGCGCTGAAACGCAGCGGCGGCGGTGAGAAGCCTGCTGTGTTTGCATTGGGGCTGGAACTGCTAGCTTGTTGTTGGTGTGTTCGTCTCCCTCCAGCTGCACAGAGACTTTCCCCAGTGTGTATCTTCCTTCTTTGGCCTTATTCAACCCTCTGACTGCCCCTCCACACACTCTCTCACACACACACACACCCTTGCCTCTGTAGCTGACCCAGGCTCATTTCTGGCTGTTTACTCCACTCTGTGTTTCACAGTTCAGCAGATCAAACGTGCTGCTAAGCTGTGGGTTTGTTTACTCCAGCTCTGACCCACACCCCAACGCACTGCAGTCCTATTTTCTCTCCACATTTTCCACTCTTTTTCCTTTCCTCCCTCCCTCCCTCCTCAGACTCCCCTGCCTGTTTTCGTGAGGGAAGTTTGTTTCCCGTCCACATCCCCGTTGTAATGGATGACCTCCGTTGCGTCTCGTCTCGTGCACCTGCAGGTTGGTCTCTGTCTGCTTGTTCTGACCCTCCCTCCTTCCTCCTCTCCTTCATTTTCCTTCAAACCTTCTTGTCCCGGCTTTCCTTTGTAATACAAATCCCTCCCTCATTGTGCGCCTCTCACACTCACGCGCAAGCATACACACTCGGCCTGTTTCCTTTTTCCAACATGATGGTGTACACGTGCTCACGCAGGATGGAAGAATGTTCGTGATGCCGAGCCGGGGCCAATCTGTTCCCAGGCAGACCAGTAGGAGTGACGACCATTGTGACTCTCTCTCTGTCTCTCTCCCTCTCTCTCTTTCTCACTCTCCTTCCTACTATTTTCCTTCTAAAAAGATGGTTGATGGTGGGATTAATGGGGACAGGACTGTCCCAACAGTGCAGTTACAAGCGGGGGGGAAATCTCTGCAGGCATTTTATGGATGTGGGTCACAGCCGCCATCAATTTATACGATTTTGCTCCTAATTTTCCCTCAACCTGTGATTAAGCCCCCAACAACGGTTCAATACCGGACCACAACTCGACACAACCTAGGGCCGAATGTCACAACATCTGTCCTTAAGGTGGATGTGTGTTTAAGGTGGACCAGGTCACCACCCCAAAACAGGAGGGGCAAAGAAAAATCAATACCTCTCAAATGAAAACTCAAGTAATAGTTCCTTTAACTGCAACATGTCCTTATCCTGAAGGGAAATTGTTGCCATAGAAGCAATAAAAGCACAAATGTACCAGATATGAATAACAAACAATTTATAAAAACTATTCTGCTTCCTTGGCTAAGTGTTTTTTACAATAATCCTGATTTATATTCATTAGTTGTATCATTTCCAGGGTAATTCAAGTGCAAACTAAGAATAGTGCTGCATGTCTTATTTTAATCACAAAATGAGACAATGCAGGGGATTAAGCATGACATCATGGCTGTAATGGTAACAGTCCAAGAGCAACAAATAAGGGGATTGTAGCACGTGGAAAATGGAGCAGAGAGGAAGAAAATCATTAAGGAGAACACACTGGCATCAAATCCTCGCCCCCCCTTACATCACAGCCTGTAGTGTTTCGGAGGCGTGTGCATGTAAAACACCTCGTTACCCAGAGGCCTTTGCAGTAATGTGGGGGCGTTGCTTACATGCATCGGGGCTGTGGTTTTGGTGTCCGCAAGTTTCCCAGTCTTAACTTTACTACACACTGTGCCGAGAATCGCAGAGCCCCCGGAGGCGGAACGCTAATCTGCTCCGGCTCGGTCACAGCCGAGGCCTCGCCGGGGGGAAACACCAGCCGAAGACTTCAGCCGTATCGTGTATCGCGCATAAGAAGACGTACGATATATTTGAGGGATTTGTCATACGGGAACATGTGTTATTTGTTGTGATCTCTTTGCTGCGAGTTTGATGTGTTTCAGGTTCACATGGAGGGGGGGGGGGGGGGGGGGGGGCATGAGAGCATCCATATTGTTTAATAATCAGTGGGCTGTTTAGATTGCAGATGCAGGTCGGAGCAAAGAGAAGCCAGACCCTCCATCACTGCATGCAGCACCTCAAACAAGAACCACATGTCCCAAGTCTCTCTCTCTCTCTCTCCTTCTCTGCTTCTCTCATTCGCCCGCTCCCTCCCTCTCTCCCTCTCTCTCTCTCTCTCTCCCCACTTCCTTCACCCCACCTCTCGTCCTATGCTACACACTCCCCCCCCCCCCAGGCCCAACCCTGGGAAAAACGTGGAAGCTCAAAGATTTAAAAACACATGTGGTTAGCCATAAAACTTCACATGCACTCTATGTACCCTGACTCCCCCCAACCCCCATCCTTTCCCATCCCCACCAAACGCTCAGCCAACTGACACACACATACACACACACATACACACACACGTACAGGCCTACACGGAGGAGAGAAGTCATACATAAGAGGAGACATGGAAACAATGGGACGAGAGGAAGCAACATAAGGCAACAATCTGAGCTGTCTGTGGCGGGGAGCAAAAACAAAGAGGTTTTGGGGGGGTTGGTGGTGGGACAATGGCGACAGTCAGGGAGAAGGTGACTGCAGGCTACCATTCCAGCACGGGCCCAGAACAATGCCTATCCTGTGGCTTGGTGGGGCTTCGCTATGCGCTAGGTGAAACTTAAGACAAACGTAAACACGAAGGAGGACAATGGCGCTCACTCTCTTGACAAAAGATGCTTTTCCTGCAGCTGCGGTGAGGATGCACACAGAATCCCCCCACGCGGCCACGCCGGCTATCATACCGCACGTCCTCAGTGCCCTTTTACCGGCGCGCCATGCGATACCGCCCGGCTACATCGGCGGCGGATTGTATTTCTGGCCCTCGACGACAAAACCCTGTGTTCTTCATTTCCCAAAGCATTTGTGAGATACATAATCTCCTCACATTCTTGCCATGTGATTATGGAGGGAAACATAAAGCTCTCTTCTCTGTCAGTACAGTTGAAAAAGAGGCTACATTTTGGAAGATACATTTCAGCCTTCAAATGTTTCAGTCACATATGTTGGTCATCAGGTTACCAGGCGCTTGTCTGCTCAGGAGTGATCCCATGTTTTGTTTCAAGCTTATGGACACAAGATCCCTGATATCATCTCAGCTGGTTCTCACTATAACGCTTAGATTCCATTCCTTTACTTCATTGCTAATGCTGGATTTGAAAATGGTGCACTGGAAGCTAGAAGGAGAGGATGTGAGCGTGGCCTGAGGATGTCACTGGATGGAGCAGAGGACCAGGCAGTTTACGGTCATGTGATTGGTCACATGGTAAGGGGGCTCTGCTACCGCAGTGGCGCCTGGCCTGTTTCCAGATGAGGCCCCCTGGTTGACCACAGTCCCGTGGCTGTCTGGGGATGATGCCTGCATGGAACAAATGCATTGCTGATCCAGGTCCCAAATGAAGGGGTTCAAGACCCAAAATTGGGGGTCTCACTCACTCACATCCGTCTATGGTGGAATGGTTGGATCTGGGTTTCTGGGGTAGTTGAGGTTCTTGGTGACGGACAGCATGCAGAGCTTTTTCCCAGAGCTTCTGCTTCCAGCTGTTCTTGGGTTTAAATCTTTCGTCTCTACACGTCCTGTTCTCAAACTGTCCATTCAGCCGGCGTGTACGACACGACGACCCACCCGTCGCCATCTCATCCGCTTGTACCATCTGAAGAAAGTTCTCTGCTAATGCACCTCGATGATATTTAACATCACATTGGGGAAAGCGGCCTCCGCACAATAGCGCCTACATGTCAGATTGTTGCCCAAACCAATGGGAGCGTGATCCTCGCTCACAGTCGGAGCGTTTGATCTTTCCTCTGGTGGGCGAGAGAAGAAAGCAGATGTCGGCGATCAGCGAGGGAAACAATAGCAGGCAGAGATGTAAGCAGGAGGGGCTGAGGTGGCAGATTGGCACAGAGTCACGCCAGTTCATTAAAGCCCCACAACTGTTTGGTTCAAGTGGGAAATGAGATGAGCGCCTCTGGGCATGAATATATGGATATGACATGAGACAGGAACACATTTCTCCATACACACACACATCTTCTGATTGATCATCTACTCTACAACAATTGAGATTTCTGTAGCATAATAAATTTGTTAACACACTTTTTCTTTAGCAACCCTCAAATGCCCTTAAACTATAATACCACCCACTTTTTCAGAAGGCACCCATCCAGCTCTGAATAGGGAGCAGAGCCTGCGTCGCCCCTGTGCGCCCTTCAAAAAGATGACCCTATCTTAAATAGCCTTCTACACAAAGATCAGCCCACAAGGCCCTCTGACAGTGGAGCACCGCTGAGCGAGAGCCTCTTAGTTCCAAAGACTCCAAAGGATGGCCTTCAAGTGTATGCACTGACCTTTGCATGATGAAAGCGCCCCAAAATGCTATTTTAACAATATCACGATGCCCTTTCCAAATGAAAGGCGGCATAAGCAACACTTTCAGCCAATGAAAGTTGAGAGAGAGAGAGAGAGAGAGAGAGAGAGAGAGAGAGAGAGAGAGGGATGGAGCGGGAACACGGTGTGCAGTGTGTGTGGAGAATCGCACCGCGCCCGCATCTGAAGGTGGAAGTAATTACATATTGAGCGGCGTAATGTCGGCGTGAAGGTTGAAAAGCACTTTAGGATCACTGAAGGCATCGACACGAGGCGGGCCGAATGAGTTTGTAAGTGTCTTGAACAAATTTGAAAGGAACACCTCGTGCCTTATTGAGAATAAAGTTTGAGAGTTCGGCTGCAGCTCCACAGTAGAGAGGAGAGGTGTAAGATTTTTGGACCTATATATTATGTATAACTCATACAGACCTGCCAAAAGCCTCAGAGAACATTCTGATCCATGACAGCTGTAGTGCACTTCAAACGATGAGCCTGTGGTGATATCCTTCTTGCTCCTGCTTGCAAAGCTGTGTGTGTGTGTGTGTGTGTGTGTGTGTGTGTGTGTGTGTGTGTGTGTGTGTCCCACAAGAGGTTGATGCAAAAGCAGCAACTTCATCTACCTAATTTGGAAGATTTCGGTTCTCGTTCATAATGTAAAGTCACAAATCTCTGATCCGCATTGCAAGTTATTGTAGCTTTGTGGCAAAGAAGAAGAAGAAGAAGAAGAAGAAGAAGAATAAGGGCCAGGAATTCTTTTAGATTCATTCTTTCATATTGGGTTTTCTTGTGCTTTACGTCTTAACAGTTAATTCCCGATGTTCATGGTGCACTTTGGTCCTGAAGAACGTTCAAATCTGCACTTTTGTGTAGCAAATCCCAGCAGCACAGCGGCACAGTGGTTCACTCACGGCACGACGGTGCTGCATTGAGGATTCTCTGCAATGTTTCCTCATTAAATATCGTCAATCTATGGTGGTTTGTACAGCTGCGATCATGTAATGAGAAGAAATGAGACTACAGTGCTTTACAGAGTTCATCTGTGCCACAGGAGGCCAAATGGTTTAGCATGTAAATAACAAGATGAAATGCATTTATGGAACATATTGGCCAAATGTCTAATTAACATACGTGTGCTCTCATGCTAAAACACACGCGGGCTCTGGTGGCCAAATTAACGCTGCATGTTTTAATTTCCATCCGGGAGTAAATTAAGAGCCCATAATGGATGCAAATGTGTGTGTGTGTGTGTGTGGGGCAAGACATCTCACAAACACAAACACACACACACACACACACACACACACACACACACCCCAATTAGAGCTAGTCCAACGTCCCACCCCAGCACACAGACAAACCAATCCAAAGCCATGTGCTCATTTGAAAAATAGAACATTTTAATAAAGGCTACATCTCTTCATAATTACAATAATTAAAGTACCGAGGCATCTTTTTCAACTGAGCTTCTATATAACGCATAATTTACAGTTTACAAGTGGAGCCGAAGGAAGCCATGAAAAATATTATAAAACATTTACATGAAGGAAACGGATACTAAAATGCATAAAAATATCTTTTCCACATTAAGGCCCCTTGTAACAACCAAGGGAGTAAGAAGACCCTGAAAACAGGTCGACACACGGCACAGAATCCATGTAGGCACAGCTACTGTAAGCATTTCAAACACTGTGAACATAGTGTATCACCACCATCATCATCATCATCATCATCACCGTCTGCAGCACACCGAGTGACCCGACTCAACCACAGCGCACACACACACACACACACCTACACACTGCTAAGCATGGTGGGGGGGAACACATTATAGAGCTTTTTGTTGGTAGAACATTAATATTGGTGTAAACACATTTGAGGGACTCCAGGAGCTTCTCAGGGCCGTTTCTTCTTCGTAGAACACGTAGGCTGTTTGTGCGTTGCCTGCGCCACTTAAACAAAGGCACTAAGATGCGACTGATCAAGGCCAACTGGGCAGAGTCCCACAGCGGGAGCAGGGACTTCCACATTTAGAGAGTTTTTGCTCGGAGCAGATGGGGACACGGCCGCAAATAGAGCTGCTGTAGTAAATATGATCAATATTTAGAGCTTCAGCAGTCGCCTCTCCAGCCACAGAGGACAGATGCCCCCCCTCCCCTCCCCTCCTCCCCCCCCCTGGATCTGCAGGGAGAGAAGTGGGAGGAGGAGTGAAGAGGCGTGTCTTTATACAGTTCAACATGTGGGGCTGGAGATGGACGGAGTCGTCTCCTTCTTTTTGGGAATCGATGCTCAGTTGGGGAAAATCTTCAGTGTGGGAAATTGGAGAAGTTCCTCCAAATCCAAGCAGCTTGTCCATGGAAGTAAACCGGGATGGGGGTCGGGGATAAATCCAATAAATAGCAATAGAAATCTACATACCGATACAAACGTCACAATAAAATGCAATGTACATGTGTATGTGCATGTACATATTAGCAGAGCGCCGGCGAGCGCCTGTGTGCAGACGCCAGCAGAGGCAGGACCAGGTTGGCTCGGGCGCCAGTCTGAGATTCAACCCGCTGACCTGCTTCTTCCACGAGTGGTCATTCACCTAAAGTCTCTTTGGGAAACACGCAGATGTTTCCGAGTCCAGTGACAAAGAGTTTGTCTTCTTGTCACATCAAGAAGTAATAACGGCTCACTTCCTCTTCCCTTCTTCTCTTTCTTTCTCCGCCTGTCAGTCCAACATTCCTTCGACGTCTCCACCTCCACGTGGACTCGTCTCATGAAGGACGCAGCCATCCAGACTTGTGCGTGCCGGAGGGATGAAGGGTTAGATCCGTGTGCTGGTTGGTCTATTCCATGATATTCCAGTTTGTGGCTGGGATCACTCCATCTGCTCCACCTTGCCCAGGATCTTCCCGTCGTAGGTGGGCAGCAGGGAGCAGTCGTCGGCCACTTCCTCAAACACGGCGCCGCACTCAAACTCGTCACTGGCCTTCTTGAAGTAGTACCTGCAGCACCAAGAGAGGGGGGGGGGGGTTAATATCCAGGGGCTGACACACACAGAAATTGCTAAATCTTTCCTCTACACCCGCCCCCCCGCCTTCTCCCAGGTTGACAGGATCACGTGAGGAGGAACCTGCTGCTGCACTCAGAGCCTCTCCCTCCCTCCCTCCCTCCCTCCCTCCCTCCTCCCGTCCTGAGCTCTGCCCTCACTCACAGAGGCCAATCAGGCCCACGTGCAAATGAAGCGCTCCTTTGACAAAAGGCTGAAATTCTGGGTGCCTGCAAGTCTGCCTGTCATTACCACCAACCCCCCTACACACACACACACTGGTACACATGTACGGGGAGGAGGAGCTTTTATACACACTCACACACACACAAACACTCACTCCTAGTCCCCGGTTTCATCATTCCAGGGACAAAGAGGAGGAGAAGAGAGAGCGGAGGGGAAGAAAGAGAGGAGCGGGGGGTACACTGTGTCCTTCCCTGCCCCTGTGTTTGGGATGAGCCCGGCCCCCTGCTGAGAGCTATAGGAAGGGCAGCCGACTCACAACACTGTGTGCGTGTGTGTGTGTACGCCAAAGAAAAGGGGCGGGGAGGGGGAGAGGGAGGGGGGGGTCTCAGGAGGGGTTTCTCATCGGTAATGACTTCACTGGGCCATTAATGATGCAACCCCCCCCCCCCCCCCCTCCATTTTAGAGGAAGAGAAACCAGCAGGGGGAGGGAGGGGGGGGGGGGGGGGTCCTGGTGGGTTAGGGGCTCAGAATTCACTCATTAAGTATGGAATGGAAAAAGCCTCCATTTGCTCCATGTGTGGGGTGGAATGTGGGTATGTTTCACTGTGTGTGTGTGTGTGTGTGTGTGTGTGTGTGAGCATTTTGTTCTTAATGAACAGGGAGACTGACAGAGAGGTAGGAGCGATCCATGCCAGGGTTCCCATGGCAGCACGTGCTCCGGCCGCTCAACTACAACAAGCAGCAGCCACATCTAACACACAGGGAGGTTTCAACTACATGGGACACACACACACACACACATTAAAGGTCTTTAAAACACACTCCAAGTCGCAGCGAGGACAGAAGTGCCTCTGCTCGCTCTGTTGGGAAGTCGTCTATTGTTCGTCCGCGCCGGCCGAGTCGGGGCGGGAAAATAAGACGACATGAAAGGGTTAAAGACACGGAACAGGACTGAAGCCCTGCACCTCGCCTGACAGGAGCGAGGAGAAGAAGAAGAAGAAGAAGAAGAAGAGTCATCCTTCCGTCATAGAGGGAGAGAGAGAGGGAGAGAGGCTGGCTCTCTGCAGCATGTTTTATGTGGCTGGATCCCTCCTCCTCCTCCCTCCTCCTCCTCCTCCTCCTCCTCCTCCCCTCTGTTTGCTCTGACATCTGGCACCAATATCGTCTGGCACTGCCCTGCAGTACTGTTCTTTGTTGGTCCGCTGCCATGTTGAAATGACCAAACGCTACACACTCTCACTCACTCACACACACACACACACTCTCTGGCTGTTGTTAAAGCTGCGTCCACAAAAATGCGGCTGGTATGACACAGGAAGTGAGCGAGCGATCGAGAGAGAGAGAGAGAGAGAGAGAGAGAGAGGAGGGCGGGGAAGAGCGGACAGATGTGGAGGACTGGGACTAAGTGCTTGTCACAACTGTTGAACCAAAAAAGCTCCACACACACACACACACACACACACACACACACACACACACACACACACACACACACACACACACACACACACACACACACACACACACAGCTGGACAGGAAGAAGTTCCAAGTGGATCTTTCATTTCCTTTTTTAATTCAAAGCTCTATACCTGAAACTCAACACACGTCTGTCCTGAGTGTTTGATGGTTTGTGTCCAACGTGCGGCAGAAAGGGACACACACATGTATTAAATGTGTGCCTGTGTGTGTGTGTGTGTGTGTGTGTGTGTGTGGACTCGTCCAGGAACCTTGAAGTGCCGATCTGCCGTTTAACAATCTGCCTTTCCAAAAATATCCATAAAATGATTACAACGTGTGTAAACATTGTGCGCGTTCAATGCAATCACTTTCATGTGTACACACATGTGCGCACACACACACACACACACACACACATACGCACACACACACACCAGGGCAGGAGAAAAAAAAAGAGAGAAAGAAAGAGCCCCTGATAGCATCAGTGAAGAATTTGCACGCTGGCCATTTGTGTGAGTCTTTGTTGGTGGAAATGAAAGAGGCCGGGGCTTCAAAGCCGTGTGTATTAAGTGTGCCTTAGCATGGAAATCAATACCAGATGGGACCCAAATCGCTGCAGTTCAAACTCCCCCCACCCCACATCAACCTCCCCCTCCTCCCCACCTCCCTCCCTCTCTCTCTCTCTCTCTCTCGTCCTTTCCTTTTCACATTGCCCCCTCACAAACACAGGCTCCAATCTGGCAGACTGCACCCACAAAACAGGGCAGACAGACAGACAGACAGACAGATTTATAGTCTATATTAGTATAAGATGCGCACACAAACAGTTAAACAGAGCTGAGCCATCTATCCTTTGTGTTTCCTTTGTGTTTCCTTTGTGTTTCCTGTGAAGCTGCATTGTGACTTCAAAAACTCCCACACTCCCCGCCGAAATTCCATTTAAGGACGCCGCGGCAACGAGCTCCAGCGGAGGCACAGAGGCCGGTATAGGAGACGCCCTCACACACAAACACACACACACACACACACACACACCTGTAGCTGCCCTTCTTCCGGAGCTGCTCCTTGAAGTGGCCCAGGGTGAGACTGTGGCTCTTCATGCTTCTCCGGTAGGGGATGTCCTCACCGCAGAAGAAGTACGTCACCACCGTCTCCACGCCGCTCAGCCCGTGGCCTCCCGACGCCTTCTTACACTCCTTCATCCTGCCAGCGGAGAGAGAGAGAGAGAGAGAGAGGTTAGTTTGAGGGAAGAGTGAACAAGGCAATGGTAAAGGTGACAAACGGGAGGAATGGTAAACAGAACAGCGCTGGAGAGGAGAAGAAGAAGAAGACTACACACAGAAGAGTCAAGTACAAGCAGAGTGACCCAGTATGTGTGTGTGTGTGTGTGTGTGTGTGTGTGTGCATGAAGCGGGAATAGCGTAATCGATGCTCGCTTATTTGTATGTGAAGCACTTTGAGTTGCATTCCATGTGTGTGTGTGTGTGTGTGTGTGTGTGTGTGTGTTTGTCCCTACATATGCAGTGAGTGAGTGAGTGAGCAGTGAAAGAGTTAATAAGGGTGGAAGTACACTGCAGGGTGGAGGAAGAGGAGCAGGGAGGAGGAGGAGGAGGAGGAGGAGGAGAGGAGAAGGAGGAGACGTCGTACTCTTCTGATTGGAGAGCGGAGCCGGCGGCGTGGAATCCAGAGGGGCTGCTGGAGGCCAGAGACAGAGGGGACAGAGGGGACAGAGGGGCGGACAGGCCGCTCTGGACAGGCAGCAGGTGGCTCTTCTCCCGCTGCAGGCTGGACGTGGAATGCCTGCGGAGAAGCGAGACAGAAGTGTGATGGAGGCGGCGTACGGACATTTCCTCCAGTCTGGGTCAGGGTCAGTCATGGTCTCTATCTGTAGGTAGGTTCTGGGTTAGGGTACCTTTGCTTGATGGGCTTGATGGAGACCTCCTCCAGGCGGCGGCACGCCTCCTCCAGCTGAGCCAGGGTGTTGGGAGGAGGCAGCGGAGGCATGGCCGGGTCCTGGATGAAGGGATGAGCCGGCTGGTGGCCGCGCAGGTGAGCGCAGCTTCCGCCGCCGCCCCACGTGTGCGTCTGTGCCGAGGAGCCGCCGAACGACTTCTTAGTGCTCTGCGTACTGAGGGAGAGGAGACGGGCAGACGGGTTAGAGGCGTTCCTCCACTTGCGGCGATGAAGAGGCGGAGGTTGGTGCTTCTGCTCACCTGTGAGACTTGTGCTTGCCCTGACGTTCACTCTCCAGGATCCACTGCCAGACGTTCTGCGAGCGGTCGGTGGTGTCGCTGGGCAGCTGCAGGGCCCGGTAGTCGTCCGTGCATCGATCTGCCACACCGTCCTCGGCGCCTGAGCGACACACGTGTCTAGACAGAGAGCTGGAACGCCTGAGAGAGAGAGAGAGAGAGAGAGAGAGAGAGAGAGAGAGAGAGAGAGAGAGAGAGAGAGAGAGAGAGAGAGGGGAGGAGAGTCCACAACACCGGGGTTAAATACAAACTCGGGCGGCGGTGCAAAGGAGGTGAAGTGGAGTAAGTGCCGGGTACTGACCCCATGCTGGTTTCTGCCGACGTGGCCCCGCACATCTCCCTGCCCAGGCTGCGGCTGCGCTGGTAAGGCGGGCACTCGGTGCTGCCGGGACAGAGGCCGTGCACGGTGAGGGCCGCCTCCTGCTCGATCTGCTCCTTGGTCTTGGGGCTGGCGTGATGGTGGATGTAGTGGTGGTGGATGTGTTTGGTGCTCTGCCTGCTCACCAGAGCTCGGTTGGAGCCCGCGGCCACAGCGAAGGCCGCTTGGTCGGAACCGGAGACGAAAGAGCCGGACGGCGCCGTCTTCAGCACCCTGACTCCGCAGCCGGCCCGCGGCAAGGCCCTGTGCTCCGGGGAGCGAGAGCGAGGGGAGTGGCGGACCACGGCGGGGGACTGGCAGCCGGGCGTCTTCAGGACACGAGAGAGGTGTTCGTCCAGGATGGCCTGGGGGTCTTCCTCCGAGGAACCGGGGAGCAGGGCCAGAGGGTGAGGGGAGAGCTGGGGGGCGCTGCCCATCATCTCTGCATCCTCGCTTTCCTCCTCCTGCACAAACACAAACAACGACGTCAGCAACTTCAGATTAAACTAACAGGGAATCTTTCCAAAAGAGACTAATCGCACACACACACACACAAACACACACACCTCCTGAATCTGTTGTAGCCTCTCCTCCAGGGAGTTGATGGTGTCCTGTTCTCTCTTCAGGTTCTCTAGACGGGAGATGAGCTGGGCTGCAAACTGTGCGGGCTCCATGGGGACCATCTCCTTGGGAGGACGCCGCGTGCGCTGTTGGGAGAAGGAGACAGGTTAAGCTCTCCGTGCACCATCCCTCCATCGCTCTCCTGCACCGAGCACACGCACACACACACACACACCACCTGCTCCAGAAACATCCTCATCTGTCAAATTCTACGCACAGCCCAAGGAGGCGGCAGGCCCGGTCTACGGTCACGCTGGGCTTTGCCCGGGACGCTCTGTCATCATCAGCGAGCCCCTTTAAAGTCGGCGCACTTCAAAGGCTTCTTCGTCAAATATCAAACACAGGGGGCGAGTGAGGGAGAGAGAGAGAGAGAGAGAGGGGGATGGATGGATGGATGGATGGATGGATGGATGGATGGATGGATGGATGGAAGCAGCGCCTTTTTTGCGGTTAGAAATAAAAGCCAGGTATCAACAGGGGGTAGAGGAAGGAACTCCAGGGAGGGGAGGACGAGGGATTAGAAAAAAAGAAAGAAAGATGGGAGAAGTGGAGATGCAGAGATGTGAGCTGGCGGGAGGGGGGGGAGAGAGAGGAGGAAGAGGAGATAAAGGTATCAAAAATGGAGGGAGATCAGAAAGGTTGAGGTAATTTATCCCCCCGTGTCACGCTGGGCACCTTTGAGCTGCAGGATACAGTGACAGTGTGAGAATGTGTGTGTGTGTGTGTGTGAGGTACAGATATCTGAGAGGATTTGCATTTTTTTTTTTTTTTTTTTTTGCAAGAGGGAGGGGGGGAGGAGCTTTCTTTATATTTCCTCCTCTTTGGTGTTTTCTCTCTCTCACACCTTTGTAGCAGAGGGATGAAGAGGAAGAGGAAGAGGTGCTGTGTGACGAAGCCCCGGGGCGGGAGAGGGAGCTCGACAACAATACAAAATAAAAAAGAACTACAAAAATTAGAAAGCAAAACAGAACAAAAACAATGTTGAGAGAGAGAGGGAGAGGGAGAGAGAGAGAGAGAGAGAGAGAGAGAGAGAGAGAGAGAGAGAGAGAGAGAGAGAGAGAGAGAGAGAGAGAGAGAGGGAGAGGGAGAGAGAGAGAGAGAGGGAGAGAGAGACGCAGCTCGCCTTGTTCTCCAGGCCAGGACACAAGCCACGCCATGTGCATCTCAGAATGGGGGGGCGGTGGGGGGAGTAGCTTGACTTTAACAAGCTACTTCTGTTGTAAGACCCCCCCCCCACCCCCTCCCCACACACACACACACTCTGAACTCCTTTCCTGCCCTCTTCTCTAACCTGAAGTTTGCTTCTTTTAAGCCTTAAGCTACCAACTCCCCTCTGACCCACTGAGAGCTCACATGGCACGATCACACTCTGCCCTCAGATCCCTCACTTTTGGGGAGGGGTGCTGGCTGAGTGAATAAAGTGTGTGTGTGTGTGTGTGTGTGTGTAGCAGGCTATGGAGGGGGGGGGGGGGGGGGCAGCTCTGTTGGAAGTTGTCACTTCCCCGTGCGTTTGCTCCATTCATCCCCGGATCAAAGCGCCGCGCGTATGTGAGTGCGAATGTGTCTGGGAATCTTTGTGTGTGTGTGTGTGTTTGTTAGGGACCCGGGCTGATTTCAGAGCCCTCGGGATGAAGCGGCAGAGATCTTTTCCTCATCTCTTCCACTATTCTCCATATTTACAGCGTCGGCAGGGGAGGAAGAACCCCGGCGTGTTCTGAGCGCCGAGCCCATAAACAGCTTAGAGACCTCCCCGTCTCCCGCAGACTTCAAGGAACCCTAATGGGGGTGGAGGTGACACCAAAGCTAGTGAGGGTGCTGCTGTGTGTGTGTGTGTTTGTGTGTGTGTGTGAGAGATACTGGATCTTTGACGTTCCTCTTTAGATGTTGGTCGGGTGTTGTTGAATAGAAAATGCCGAATACAGTTTGTGCAGAGTTATTCATGGAAACGAGCAAGAGGAGGAACAGAGGCTGGTGTGGAAAGTACACAGTGGGACCCAGGTTCAAAAACACCAGAGCAGGTGTGTGTGCGTGTGCGTGTGTGTGTGTGTACGTGTGCGTGTGTGTGTGTACTTACAGGGAAAGCAGGTAGAGACACTTGGCTGTTCATCCTCATGTTGCGCTGCATGTCTCTGTGTAGCTGCTTCTTGGAGCCCAGTTTGTACGGAGGGACGCCATCTCTGCCACGGCAACAACAACGGGAACAATCGTTACAAACAGGGTCAAAAGATCCGATCGGGACCGTCGTCAAAGGGCCGCCGGCCTCTCTGGAAGATCAATGTGCACTTTACACCTTCCTGTTTGTTCTTTTCATGCTGGATCTCAAATAGTATCTGGGCCGGTGTCATCTGTACTGGTGTGGTGTGTGTCTGTGTGTTGTGTGTTGTGGTGTGTGTTTTGGAGCAGGGTGGCTTAGATGGTTCACATTAGGGGGTTTGGGCGGGGGTGTTTGCCCTAGAAACGACACTCATTTTCAGTTCTGGGCTCCAGTGCAGCACTGGGCGCCCCGCTGACCATTTCCTTTCAACACAGACACACAGACACACACACACAGACACACACACAGAACTGTCAGCATTACTATCTCCCTAATGACTTTTATGTGGAGCCGAGGACGCAGTGAACATCAGCTTCTCATTATATTTATCTCAAGAAGGGCGTGGCTAACCTGCTTCCAGCCGCCCAATGGCGCGCCCCCGACTGACTGACTGACTGACTGACTGACTGACTAACTGACTGCGCGGCGTCTACTTTCATTTCCTTTCAAAACCGAAGCACTTGACTGGCGTACGTTGCCGTTCTCCTCTCCCACGCTAATGCAGCAGCTTCCTGGTGACCTCGCCTAACAGAGGAGCACTTTTTTCTTCTTTTTTTGCTTTGAAATGCCACAGTCATGCGCATGAAAACCAACCACCCGTCGCCCCCCCAACCTCCCCCCCCCCTCAGCCGCTCCCTGCCCCCCCCCCCCCCCCCCACCCCCTCCCAATCTTCATTTGGCAAACGCTGCCGCAGCCAGCCTCTGATCTCCGCACATCAAAAGGCTGGTTTGTAAGATAAGGTAATGTTTGAAGTCTGCGCAGCTGCATTCCCCAGCGTCCAAGCAAATCCATAAATAAGATATAAGCAGCAAAACCCCCCCACGCACCCCCCGCCTCCTCCTCCCCAACCCCCCTTCTCTATTCTTTTCTTTATCTATAAACAAGGCTGAGATGTTTCTGCGTCTGACCCGGAGAGAGGCAGGTATTCTGATCAGAGCGTGGGGGGGGGTGGGGGTGGGGGGGATGAGCTGCGGGGTTAAATCCCCGTGGCCGCCCGCTTTGTCGCGTTGCGTTGAGCAAAGTACAGCAGAGAAGCACTGTAAGGGCCCCTGCCCCCCTTTGAAGCAGGCGGCCTGAAGATATGCCCGAGCAGAAACTCCCTGTTGTAAAAAAAAAAAAAAAAAAAAAAAAAAAGAAAGAAAGAGAAAAGCTCTTTATAGCCGGCGTATCTGCGCTGAGGCCAGAGGTTGTAAACATCGTCGGCCTGTAAGTATCTTTAACTGTGACGCTTCGCCGACATGCTGCACGTAGGACGCTCTCTCTCTCAAAGCGGTCGACCCGAGCATCCCTGGCCTTCAGTTGTGCACCGTGCGATGACCTCATAGTGCCTCGTCAGGGGAGCGACACGTGACCGCCGCACGTAACTGAGCCTGAGCACGTACCACGGCGGACATTTGCCCCGCCGCCCGAAGCCGACTCCATATCTGCCCTTTTTTATGGCTTGAGGTTTCAACCGACAGAGCTTCTGTTGATACGGCGCCGCTTTACGGCCGGGTTTGAGATCGGCCTCCTCGCCAACAAATAGATAAGACACACACACACACACACACACACACACACACGCACACACACACACGTACAAATGGGATTAATAGTCACTTACACACTGCTGTCGGTCATGGACATGGAGTCGTCGGTCCATGGCGTCGCTTGACACCTCGCTGTCGTTGGTGCTGCTCACGGGGGCGAAGGAGCCCACGTGAGAGGAGGTGACGGCGTCTCCTCTCCTGTACGATCTGGCGAGGGCACAATAACAAAGATGGTCTCAGAAGAAGAAGAAGAAGAAGAAGAAGGTCTCCAACAGGTGGACAGCATTTCTACTTCTTAATGAATGAGTCGAGTGTGTTGAGATCAGAAGTGTGTGCGTGTGTGCGTGTGTGCGTGTGTGTGTGTTTGACCGTCACCACCATGAACCCGCCCCTATAGGACTTTAGGAATGCAACTGGCCACTGTGAGGGCTGGAACGCTCCGTCCCTCTACACATTTTCCCCTGCTTGTCTAACGTACAGGATGACTGCATTGGACAAACTTTGGTTTTCTACTTAGGAACCAAAAACACTATTTATGCCTTCTTAAATAGCCTGCAATTTTTCTTTCCATCTCTACCAATTCACACTCACTCTTTCCTCAGCGTTCATCTCCTGCTGTGCGTACATTCCTGCCGTGGTACAGGAGGAGGAGGAGGAGGAGGAGGAAGAGGAGGAGGAGGAGGAGGAGAGAGGGGCTGACCAAAATATATATACACGTATGTATAAAACACACAACAGCAACAAGCAGTAGTGTGAGGAGTCCGTTATGGGGAGGGAGAGAGAGAAAGGGGAGAGAGAGAAAGGGGAGAGAGAGAGAGAGAGAGAGAGAGAGAGAGAGAGAGAGAGAGAGCATGACTAAAGCTTTAGGCCCCCAGCTCCAGGCTGACCTTCAGAGGGGCTTGCACAGAGTCAGGTATTTAACACAGCTGGCCTTGCATTCTTACATCTCTGCCCCTCTCTCTCTCTCTCTCTCCTTCTCTCCACCATTCATCCTCTTCGCCTCCCTCCCTTTCATGACTCCCCCCCCCCCTCTCTTTCTCTGTCCTTCCCTTCCCTCTCCCCTCACTTTCACTCCAAAAGCATCGCCTCCAAGTCCCGTCCCTAAGTTTTCCAAAAGAGTAGATAGAAGTGGAGAAGGCAGGGGGGAGGGAAGCAGCTAGGGGGGAGACGAGAAAAAGAGGGATAAGGAGATGGGTTTTGGGAATGGGGGGGGGGTGGAAGAGATGGAAGCAGGATTCCACGCAAAACAACTAGAAGAGGAGAGATGCATAATAGACCCCCCCTCCCCACCCCCCCAAACACACACACACACACACACACACACACACACACACACAGATGGCATCCATCCAATCCACTGTGCAGTCAACATTCAGTTCCCATTTGCTGTCACTACTCAAATAAAAGCCTCACTGCCCATCATCTCCAAAGGGAACCGGCTCACATCTGTGTCAAAAGCCCCGGAAATCCAGGCAACGGTGTGTGTGTGTGTGTGTGTGTGAGAGTGAGAAAGAGAGACTTCCCAACCAAGTTCACCAAACCGCTGGCGCCTTGGACGTGCGTTGCGCTTTTACGCACGCTTTTACGCGCAACAGCGAATGTCTCCAGTCACATTCATCCAGCGACCTTGATTCGATGAACACATAAGAATCAGAAAACATCGATTGATCAGATAAATACCTGTATCCGTTCTCCATCGCCTCCACCGCCCTCATGGACACGGGGCCCCTCTGCGTCTTGGAGAAGCCCACCAGTGCTTTGGCTTTGAAATCACAGCTCCACACCTCCCCCTCGTTGAGCGTGGGCAGGTATCCACACACCACCTTCAGGTCCCCCAAGCCGTTCGAGTTGACGTGACTCGGGTTCTCCCCCCCAGTCCTCACGTACTCGAGGTAAATGTCCGACGTGAGGAACATCTGGTAGGCGTTCTCCTCCATGTTGGTTTGGATCTCGGTCTGCGCTTGGTCGAACATCGCCGAGTCGATGTGCTGCTTTTTGATATTATCCCGGATGAAGGTTTTAGTCGCCGGCTTGAGCTGTTTGGCCACGACGCTGTTGTTCTCGATGTAGCGTTTGTAAATGGCTTTGGCGACTCTCTGCGTTTTGGTATCCTTGAGGTCCATTTGCCTGAAGCCATTGCAGGCGAACCAGAAGTCTAAAGTATCGACACATTTCTCCCGCTCCAGAAATGTTCGAAACAGAAGAGCGCCGTCCTGATCTCCGAGGAGCGAGTGGAGCGACTTTGTCCACCGGGAGAGCGGCGAATCCGGGGAGGCGCTGCCCTCAGGCTCGCCGAGTCCATCCTCGTTCCTCCGCGCAGAAGAACCGGGAGAGCCGAGCAAGAGCGGTTTAGAGGGTTCCGGGGGTTTCATCATTGCGAGTTTGCCGGGGTAGCATGGCGCCTCGCCCTCCTCCCCGGGCACCGGGGGTCGAGGGGCATCTTCTCGGAAACTACTGGCGATGTGGTCCATAAGCGCCCGGCTCATGGCTCCGAACGCAGCGGGAGAGAGGCTGCGCGTTCTCCGCCTCCTGTGAGCTTCTACTGTAATCTCCTCACTCTCTTATGTCAGCGGGGAGCTTCTCTCCAGCTGCCCGTCTTCTCTCTGAAACACAAAGTATTGATCTAATCACAACCAGATCCGCCCCAACTTCAAAGCGGAGAGACGCGGCAGAGTATTTTCAGGACCTCGCTGACTTTCACACAGAGACACGCTGGTCTGCAGGAACATCACACACACACACACACAAACACACACGGATGCTGCTGCAGCGTCACACCAACCAGCAACTCCTCACATCTCAGGCTAAAAAGTAACATTCTATTGGTTCGAAATAGATTTGTGCGTAAAACCAAACCGAACTGACCTGATCCTCTTCCCCTGAAGCTACACCACCGTTCATTTGGGTCTACAGGAGGAGAAGGAGCCTGTTGAGAACCACACTGGACTAGGATTCACCAGGATACCATGAAAACTGATACAAAATACCGCCGCATTACGCACGGACAGGCTTTACTCAGGCTTCCGGATGGATCAATGCTGATGCCAAGCTTATGGGACAAACCGGGTCAGAACAACGTGACCGAGTAGTCAATGACACCGCTCGCGTCCAGTGCAGTAGTACTACTCAAGGAGGATTGTCGATTAATCGCTATAATGTTGCATTCACTGACACACTGTTGCTCTGCTGCGTTAACGTGAACTTGTCAGGAGGAAGAAAACAGCTTCGGATAAAAGTCACAACTGCAACTTCTCTTTCCGAGTTACACACACAACACAACACTTCTGGAAATAAGTGCAGTTTACATTCATACTCAGTACTTTTGGCATTTTCCTGGCCTATTTGATTCAAAAGTTAAAGCGAAAAGAGGAAAATTCTGGAGCCGCTTAAAGTTTATTAGGCTTTGGAGTCCAACCCCAAGTACACAAAAGTGTCAGATGTTGGGGAGGGGAGGAATTCCACAGACGGGAGACGAACGCTTCACAACACACACTTTAACTTAAAACATCCAGATTAAAGTCAAAGCATCGAGCGTAAGAATGATACGGCGTGATCCGGTGCGTTTACGGCCGCACTAAACGCATGAAAATCGGCTCGTTTATCTCAGAACATTACTTCAAAGGCGAGCCAACGGCACATCAAAGGGAGCTCCGACGGGGGCCAATTTGAGGAGGCACACACACTCATACACACACACACACTCATACACACACTCACAGACACTCTGCTAACTTACCATCGATCCTTCACTTCTCCAATAAAATTAAAATGTAAAATGGTTGCTTTTGTTTTATCCACATAAGAAGAAGAGCGCGTATAAATCCACAGTGACCACGGCTCCGTGATACAGTCCGTTCGGGTTCGAAGAGAGAAACGTACTCGTGCGGGGGGAAAAATCTGGCTTTCTCCTCCCTCCGCCGCCTCCTCCTCCTCCTTCCTCCTCCTCCTCCTCCTCCTCCTCCCCGCGGTCTCTCTCAGGCTGCCATGCCGCGCAGCAGGTCCCTCCTGTGGGCGACTCCGACACCGACTGAACGCGCAGGCTGGAGGAGCCGCACTTCAAAGTGAGACACCGACTGCCGGGTCCCGACAGATACATAAAAACTATTACCGCCCGGCGCTGGCTTTAAAAAAACCAAACGAGCCGCGGAGATCCCGAATTCGCGCCACCCCCTCGGCTTAGAACGGCATCTGGACACCCGTTCGCTCCGTCACCCGATCTGGGAGGTTTTTGTGTGATTTTACCGACATTTTCCCAGATCACAAAGTTGCAGCCACATGGCGAGGACCTTATCAAAGACGAGCAATCTTGAGCCAACTCCCCGAGGCTTTGGGACGTCACAAGTAACTGATCTGCCGCCCCAATAGCATTATCGCTACAATCCCTCTGTTGCTACATAAACTTAAAAGACGCAGGGATCCTTTTCTTTTCAAAAACCCCGCATAGCTTTCCAGATTAACCCGTTGGAGTCCCGGGAGTGCACAAAACATGCGCCAGTGTGGAAAAGCGTCATGGATTTTTATGTTTTTGGACACCAGGCAGATTATGTTATATATGATTAATTAAGAAACTCCTCTTTGCTAAAACCCTGGAGGCATTAGATCAGGGTCAGCAGGCACAAATCCTTGCTCAAAGGCACTTCAGCAGGGCAGATTTTTACCATCAGTTGCCTTTTCTTCCTACAAAAAGGATTCAAAAGTCCCAATCATGTAAAATCGAACTTTTAACAATACCGGGCGAGCATAACCTTAATTCAGGAGTTGTCTGTTGTTCACTCACATATTAAAATACATATTGACTTGTTTACATTTCCATCTATCTTTAGGTTACTCCAACACCCACTGACCTTGTTTAGATACGCTATGAGGAAACAAGAAATCAAATCACAGGGCTGCTGTCACCCCACAGCTCCTACCAGTGGTAACAGAGGACCACAGCACAATCAGAACGGATTCCCTGGCGATGGTTCCCCTGACGATGGACCTAGCTACCCTCTCCACAGTGCTTATAGTGAGATAACACAAAAAGGAGTGTAAAGCCATTATAATATACATTCACCAGCGTAACTGAGAGGAGTTGTTAGGACAGAGGGAATATGGACATTAAGAAACACTACAGCTAATTTAGATGAATCTGTTGGTGATGTTTATAGTGTTTATAGAACACAGTCAATAGTGTTTTGTATAGGTCTTTAGTGTTTAAATGAGCCACCACAGGGGAGCCTTTGTACAAGAAGACTGGCTGTATCCTTGAAAGGGAGACAGTGGGTGTCTGTCAGTCCTTGTTGTCTCAGTGGACATGGATTCCAAAGTACGGCACAATGATGGCAACTCTTTGATGGGCCTGTTTTGGTAAAGGTGCCTCTCAGACCTGCTCCCCCGGTGCCTCCTTTCCCATCCAGGTTAATAAAAGAGGAAATTGCACTTGAAGAGGCCTTGATGACTAAGAGATCACTTATCATTCAGAGGCCACTGGCACTTCATGCCCTTGCAATTCCTCCAAACACGTTCACGTTGTTCCTACATCAAACTGATACCCTGTGAGCCAGTGAAGGATCTTGCGGAGTATCTGACACGGGCGCCATGCCAGAGGAGAACACTTATGACTCAGAGGTAGAAACAAGTCTGCGCAAACACGATTTCTCATCTCCTAAAAGCGCAAGTCTACAGGAACCGGGGTGTTTGTGTAGGTACACAGGTCGGCGCGTTGCAACCGAGCCCACGAGGCAAACACACAGCGTGCTGCCCAGACAATGTCCGCCTTTGTTCACTTTTGCAGGGCTAACGCTGACCTCTGACAGTAAACACACCGGGGTGAAACATTCACCATGGCGATGGCGCGGACCCCCTGCCAGTACCGGGGGCCAGTCGGACCCTCATGTCCCGTCTTGTCAACCCCCTCTACGGTTCTTGGGAGGTCCCCTTAGGTAGCGGATTCCCTGTTAGCCCCCTCAGGAGCTGACCTCTAGTCTGTGACTGGCCAAAGAGCAGGGGGTGTCCTTGGCTCCTGGGCCTATAAAAATAGGGGTTGGGGGGGGGGGGTAGAGGTTATGGGGTGTAACTGTCTCTCTGTTTGGGAAGATGTTATTACAGGGACAGGTCAAATTCAGCTGGACTACAAAGAGCCCTATAAATAGACGGGGACAGACGAGGCCATACATCTGTGACAGGCTTTATAAATGATCATGTGCACAGAATAAGTAAGTACAGAATGTAAAACCAAACTCTCCAAAGTTCTCTCTAACCTTTACTGCTTACTAAAGTCATATTTTATTAACAAAGCAAATACAACCCAACCAAACAAGAGGACTACAGAGGTTTTTATGAGCAGGATATACGGTCTCCTGGGCAGCCGTGGCCGTGTTGTAACTGCTACTGGCCACCTCAGCCTGCTGTCATAAACACTCAGCCTGTGTGTGTGTGCGTGTGTGTGTGTGTGTGTGTGAGTGAGTGAATGAGTGAGAGAGAGTGTGTGTGTCTCTCCTGTCCTGTCTGTGTTGCAGCTCTGTGATCAGTAACTGCTCTCAATTACAGTATTGTGGGCTGCTCCTTTCGGCTCGGGGTTAAACTCTTTGCAGGCCCCTTTGAAGTGCTCATCCCTTTATCTCAAGCCAGAGCCAAGAATTTGGGGGAGGACAATGGAAAATGAAACCAAGAGGGAAGCTTATGGCAATTATCAACAGAGCCATGAGGAGGAAGTCCGCTCACACAGACAGAGCGGGAGAGAGAGAGAGAGAGAGAGAGAGAGAGAGAGGAGAGAGAGAGAGAGAGAGAGAGAGAGAGAGAGAGAGAGAGAGAGAGAGAGAGAGAGAGAGAGAGAGAGAGAGAGAGAGAGAGAGAGAGAGAGAGCAGATAAAGAGAGGCGAGGAGGCCGATATAGGAAAGGGAGGGGGGGGGGTTACTGTTTCAAGTTTGTTTGGTGTGTACACACCCGGGGCAACAACCGACTGGCGAGAGAGGAAATGGAGGCTACCTCTTCAAAGTAGGTGACAACAGGGTGGTGGGGTGGTGGGGTGGGGACAACAGCCTCTGAAGGGAGTAAGGAGCTGTTGAGTGGAGGAAGAGGGGCGGGGGCGGGGGCGGGGGTCAGCAGACAACAGTAAGAGTAAGAGGAGGACCAAAGAGTGGAGGAGGATGGAGATGGAGAAGCGCTGTTGTCAGCGGAATCAGGTGGCAACGCAGGGAGGGAGACACAATTAAAGTGTGGCGTTAAGACAGGCTTTGAAGTTGGACATGGTGCTTAATACCCTTAAAAGTTAAGGAAGGGCAACAATTCACCGGCTTGTTAGGGTGCTGTTTTGAAAGAGGGGAAGAGGAAGAAGAGGAAGAAGAGGAGGAGAGGAAGAGGAGGAGAGGAAGAGGCCGCCAGTGGTGAGGGCTGATTTTAAAGGGTTCAATTTGAGGGAAAATGAAGTTGGATTTCAGACAGAGCTTCATTTGGCCCCAGAAGGATGTTTGTTTTTTTTCCATTCTTCCCAAACAGAGAGTGTGTGTGTGTGGGGGGCGAGGGGGGAGTCTGCGCCCTACCTGCGCACCCAGATAATGAGGTGGGATGTGTGACAAATGGAAGACGGCAGACGCGTCGGGGAGAGAGAGTGGGATAGCCTGGACATGAGACACGAGGGGAGAAGGAGGCATGAAACAGGTAAGGGAATTGGTAGTGAAGGAGAGCAGAGAAGAAAGAGAGAGAAATAGAGGAGGAGGAGGAGAGGGGGTGTTGAAGGTTATTTATTGGTCTTTTTTCCCTCGTTTTAATCCTATTTTGCGCTTGACTTTTAAGTCTACCAATGTATAGAAACAATGTCGGATGCACTGTCTAATCCCGTTTGGGCCATGAAGCTCACTCCACTCTGACAGTAATGACTTTCATTTCCTCCGCCGCCGCTCACACTGAAGCACCAGGCAGACACTTCACAGGGTTGGACTCCACTGTTCTGCCATCAGGCTCGACAGGACAGCGGTCCCACTCTCATCCAGACTTAACCTGAACCCTACAGGCGCCCTCGCTCATCCTTAATCCGTCACTTTAACCCCGTCTACGAGTGCCACTGGCAAAAACATCACTCTGTCACGTTTGGCGGTTTGGAAGCAGAGCGGTTCCCAGACTGGTAAGGTGATTAAATTGATCGTCCATTCAACAGATGCCAGTTTTTTTTAAATCTTACTTTCGGTCTTCCTGTTGCACGATAAGAAGGGCGTGAAGCGTCAATCGGGAGAGCGCCATGACAACAGAGATCTGCTCTAAAGCGGATTAGATGGTGGCGATGGGCCGAGCGAGAACAGCCAGAGTGCTTCAGACATCAAACGTGATTTGGAGATTTGGATTTCAGTAGTCTGACATTTGCACTGGTGCAGATAAAAAAAAGAAAGAAAAAAAAGTGACACGTTTGCTTCTAGATTCTGGTGCTTGTAGAACAAAATACATAGAAAAAAGTGTTGATCTGACACAGAAGCTTTCAGTATTTATGCCTGAATAGTTTTTAGGATCAGAACGGTGGAGTAAATCAAATAATCAAATCCATAACAACATTCCAAAGCTGAGTTTTCCCTCTCAAATCGACTGCAGGACTTCCAAACTCAATCATATTGGAGGATGTTTTTCCGAGTTTTCGCTTAAGACTGAGGAAAAATAATAAAGAGGCCTTGTCAATATGAATCTGCGTCTATTTACACGGGAACACTTCTAGTGCAAGCATGTGTGTGTGTGTGTGTGTGTGTGTCAGACGGGGAGAGAGGCTGATAAAGATAAAAAAGAAAATGTGAGACAGATATAGAGACCCAGACGGAGACACGGGCCGAGCGAGACAGACAAATCTCCCACACACAGACGTCTGTCCTTCTACTCAACCCACACTATCAGCCCGGAGACAATCCCACCTAACGCAAACACACACCTTCACTTTACATGGCCTCTAACCTACTTGTTCTCAAATCACACACACATCACAACCCCCCCCCCCCCCGCCCCAATAGTTGTTGTGTTTGAGTGACAGGAAAGTATCACTGCCATAAATACCGAATCAACAAAGAGAGAAGGAACGATACAAGCTGGGAGAGCGGCGAAGAGAACGACAACACGATGGAAGAGAGAATAAAAAGTGTAAGTGAAACGTGTTGAGAAGTGCCGTCGATAAACAGGTTTATTTATGCAGGCGGCGTACAGCAGCCAAACACAGGCCTCCTAGGGTCTGACTCAGAATACAGCGCTATAAAAAGCTCCAGTGACACACGTGTCTCTCACACACACACACACACACACGCGCACATGCAAACACACACAAGGATTTTGTCAATCACACGCAGATGTACAGTCTATCCCAGGGGCTTATAACAAGTGCTCGGGTGAACTCGCTCCACGCACACGCACACGCACACACACACACACACACACACACACACACACGCACGCATACCTTCTCCACCGCCGCTGCCGACGTCGGCGCTCTCATGCAAATCATGTAAGCAGACGCGTGCGAGAGCTGGATGACCTCACATCACCCGATGCTACAGGGTGTTAACCATCCAAACCGCCGCTGTTTGGTTTGGACTCACATCCACAGGCAACTTCCACATCTGCAATTTCCTCATAGATACGCAGCGGAAACCCAAAGTGGATTCTGACACTTTTGCAAACGTGTGTGTGTGTGTGTAGTGTGTGTAGTTATTGATCTGCTACAGACGCAGAAGGCTTCATCCTCGCATGGAATTCACCCAAACGTCCTGAGCCAGCAACAAACAGCGAGCAACAAGCAGCCGGTGTAAAGTGAGGACATTTGCGATGAGTGTAAATCTGGGGATTTCCCTGACCGCCCCTTTGCTCTTATCACATGCCGGTCCAGTTGTCTGATGTGGAGATAACCAAGAGGAAGAGCGGCCTTTTGATCTTTAATGAGTCCGTGTCGGCTGTTTGGAAACGACATCCACGGCTTCTATTTACACAAACACAAGTACAGGGTTTACTTTAGAGGCAGACACAATCAATTAGACAGTGAAACTATTTCAAAGACACAACGCTGATTAGAAGGAGAGGTTGTGGCTGGATGGAACAAAGGCCTGCTAAGTAAGAGTGTGGAGTGACCTTTAGATGGACACACACAAGTATACGAGTACACAAATGCGCCCGGCACATCTTCCTGAGTTGCCATGTTGCAACAGTTATGAGCCCTCTGTGCGCTCCTTCCAGAAACAACAGTCTACAAAGGCTTTGTGCTGAAAGACTAAATTCCAGTTTCTCAGATGTCAGCCTGACAGTCCTCTCTTCTTTCCTCTCTTCTTCTCTCTCTCTCTCTCTCTCTCTCTACCCGCCCGGGCAGCAGAATCAGCACATCAAATAAATACAGCGAGCCGTCTAGAGTTACGTTTGGAGACGGGAGAACAGGTCACGGACAATAGGAACACGTGGAAGAGCGCAAACTGTGTGTGTGTGTGTGTGTGTGTGTGTGTAGAAAGAAAAGCAATTCCAATGCAAATAAGTGGCGGGGGGCCTTTGAAATCAAATCTGATTTTGGGAACATAACGCCTCCAAACTGCTCTCCAGAAAAAATACGATTCTCTTGAAATGATCAGTATACAAGACCGCAAATTCCTCACCTACCAGAGACGTGAACTACCCAAGGAGTATCATTACGGAGCCTGTTCTTGGGTCCACACACCAAATCATCATCATAAAAGCTCACACACACGCGCGCACACACACACTTTGGAGGAGACATGGAGACGGGACGGCCGTTTTGTGGACTCGAATGTCTGGGTCGCAGAGCTCGGGTTTGAGTGGAGCCATTGGTAAAACACAAAGTGGTGGCAGAGGCAGGGAAACGGGGCCGGAGGATTGTAGGATTTGGCCTGACGATCAAACAATCTGCTCCCAGCGCTCTTTATCTAAAACCACCACAAACCCCCAACTACTCCTTACAATTCAATTGGGGCCTTGAACGGCAAAAGCGAGGCTGAAAAGTGATGGGAGCGATGGGAATTCAAGGTCTTGGACTCGGGGTAAAGTTACAGAGCTAATCTTGGTTAACATGCATGTTGTGGTCGTACGTAAACAAGGGTTGGTTTTAATTTGAAGGATTAATCACGAGGTATTTGAAGAAGATGAAGTGCATGCTCACACCAAAGCCAAAACAAATGAAGCATGACAAAGGAAAAGGATGCACAGGATACACACTTTTATTAAACAAATGAACATTGGTCGGTTTCACATTAGGACAAAATTTCCTTTAAATACTTTCAACATTAGTAAAAAAAAAAAGCATGACAGAACACAACACGGCATGATACAAATGATTGATCTGGTGGCGTGAGAGGTAAGAGGTTAAATACCCAGTAACAGTCTGCAGCAGCCGCCACATCGGACGGAGCGTCTGATCCTTCACATCCCGGCAGAACCAGAGTCCAGCCGTCACCTGAGCAGAAACAAGATGGGTCAGTTTGTTTACATGCAGGTTAATCATCGTTGAGCAGCCTGAGATTGACAAAATAGGACAAATATGAGCGATGGGATTAAGTAAACAAAATGAAAGTGGATTGATTTTTGAAGAATTTCTGCCTAAACACAAATGTAAACAGACTTTTGTTGACCCAGACAACATTAAGGGGCGGAGTCAAATCGAACTGAGGCCTTTCTGCTGCATCAACATTGCAGCAGGAGCCATGTATGCACACACACGTATGTCCCACATAAACACGCCTGCTGACCTCCGGCTGCGACAGGCATCCAGATCCTCCTGCAGCAGCGTCGCTCTCTTCTGAAGGAAGTTCACCTGCAACACAGACACGCACACAGCCTGTATCAGTGCGGATTAAACCTTCGACGGCGATCCGTTCTGCTTTACGCCAGGGCTAAACAGTTGGAAAGAAATTAGAAGCTTGCATTGGAAGAGGGAGAAACAGGAAGGGGAGGAGGTATGATGGCTTTAGGTCAGTTGGGAGTTTTTGGCTAGAGGGGTTAGCTAAGTAGGGGGAAAGTGGAAGAAAGGCTGGGTTGTTGAGGCTCGGGGTCAGGACAGCAGGGGTTGAGAGGTCAGGGGGATAAGGGCAGGGAGGTTAAGGCACATGGGGACAGAGGGAAGATTATAAGCGCTGCACTGGCATTGTTGTGTTTGGCTACAAAGTGTGAGTTTATTGATGAAGTGTCGTCGATGGGAGTGAAACATAAACTCCATCTTACATTTACACATCTAGAGCCTGGCAGAATAAACCTGGGCTCCAAAAGAATCTGTATTGTTGTGGGACTACCGTACTGGAGGGGAGGGCACATTCCTTCATGTGGGGAAAACCTCAGGAAAGCTCTAGCATTTCATCTGGCACTTCACACACACAACCCCACTCAAATGTGCTCCCACTCCTTCAGAGACATGAAGACATTCCCAGGTTTGTTTCCCTCTATGTTACAGTAATGCACAACACCAAAACAAAGTCAATGTGACAGGACGCTCTGCTCATGATGACATCCACACCAAATTACAATTTTTGGATATGAAGTTCTAACATGCATGTTAACATACTGACTGATGTCATTCTTTCTGTTCAGGGCTTTACTGCACTGTAACCAAAGTCCAGTGTCCACACACACACACACACACACACACACACACACACACACACACACACACACACACACACACACACACACACACACACACACACACACACACACACACACACACACACACACACACACACACACACACACACACACACGGCACCTTCACCTCCGTTCAAAGTTACATCAAGGTCTAATTTCTTCTTTTACACTCGTTTCGGTTTCATGATCAGACATGTTAGACTGCATATTACATAACATTAGATTATAAAACCAATTCCAATGTTGTTGTCACATTGAGGATCTGTAGTGATATGAAAGAACGGAGATACTTCTGTAGTCCAAACTGTGAGTTGAGCCTCCAGTCTTGTGATTGGTGGAAATGGAGTTACAGCAGGTTTACATGCCCGCTGCACAGCCACTACACCAGTATCTGTCTCTTCAGATTTGGATTTGATAATGGAAGCATGTCCTCATAGTGAGTGAGTTGTACTTGTCTCACCTGAGCCTTGAGAGAGCTGATGGTGTCCTCCAGCTCCTGCCTGAGCTCTGCTGGCATCAGGCCTTTGATCTTCTCCTCACACGCCTGACGCACCACAGTCATCTGAGAGACACAAAAGGCTTCAGTCACATAACGAGAACAAACGCACCAACAGACCCACGCACACACACACCCGATATATGTAACTCAGTGCTACTTTGCTTTTGGGTAATCAATGAATATCAAAGTGCCTCTACCCCCTGCTGTGTGTGTGTGTTTGTACTCTGAGGCACAGTGGCCAAATGAAGAGCTGCCTGAGAGGAGGCTCACACACAGACGGGTGGGTATCCCCCCTCTTTATCCACAGCTCAGCATATTCCACTCACTCTTCACAGCTCCTTCACATCTCCACAGGGGGTCGGCGGTCCAAGCGTGACTCGCACCTCGCCGCACCCCCTACCGGCTGCCGAGATACCGCACAGCCCCGTTCTGACACAACACATTTATTGGCCGGACACACAGCTGGGTTTGGAAGAGGCCTGGATGTCGGTGGAGGGCAGAACACATCAAACGCGGCGGCTCAATAGCTAGCGAGCTAGCTAGCTGCACCGGGGAGGACTGGAGGAAGTCTGTCTGGGGCTAAATTACACTCCAGTCAACCAAAGTCTGATTATAGAAGTTGAAAAGGGTTTGGTAAGTGCAACCCCCCTTTACCCACAAACACACACACACATATATATACACACACACACACACAGGCACAAAGACAGCGCGTTTACAGTATAGTAAAAGCGTTTACAGCGTTTTTGAAAAGCATGGCAGGGGCAATTAATTGGGCGTTTGGTGAATAGTTGAACAGAGGGGGGCTGGGAGAAGAAGGAGAAGTCATAGGCGACGCTTTCACCCACATATTTCAAGGTGTAACCAGGGGAGAGAGTCTGAGCATTTCCAAACCCCTCCATTAATGCGTTTGACAGAGCCGAACGTCCAGCTCCCATTAAGAAAATCCCCCACGCTCCCCTGCCGCTCCCTCTCTCTATCCCTCATCTGTCCATTTTTCCAAGCCAGGAGAACAGGAGTGAGGTGAGCCGGGGGTGTGTGTGTGTGGGGGGGGGGGGGGGGGGGGGTGGGCGGTGAGAGGAAGGGAAAGAAAGATCGGTTTTTACCTAAAATAATTTTCCTGTTGTGGATTTAAACGATTGTTCTGGATTTTGCTAATTAATCTTCCTGGGCACAATGAAAGGGATTGGGAAGCACTTCAAAGCACCCCCCCCCCCCCCACACACACACACCAGTATAAATCATCCCAACATGCAGCAACTCACTTTGTCTCAGCACAGTGTGTAGCAGATTAGTCCGCCGCAATTTTGCCAATTTTTCAGGCTCTCTCCACCCTATTAATTTTGAACGCGTTGCGCCAATAATGTTGCGGCAGACGTCCATCTGTCTTTGCCCCCCCCCACCACACACACACACACACACACACACACGAGAATGGATCGCAGAGTAATCCGAGAGTGGCCGTTTCAAACAAGTGGCCGGCCCCAAATGTTTTTTCCTCGAAGCTTTAATTTGAACGTCCAGGAGTTAAAAAACTGAGTTGAAGCCATGGGAGTGCAGTTTTTATAAATGTCTATCTCTATCTATAGCAGCTTCAGTAGTCATAACAAAATGGCAAGCCAAGACAAAACACACTCCACTACCTCAGACCAAAGCAACAAACAATGGTTGAATAAACACAACCCTTACCAACCACTCTCAGTATAAGTCTAGATTCTTCAAAAGCCAAAGCTCCTTAGTTGTGCATTCTTGGTTCATGTATGGTGCCGTCGCCGCAGCAATGAGAGATCCGCTCCGACTAAATTACAAGCTCCTCTGTGGCCGTGCTGTCTCCATTTTCCATCCCATACGTCGCAGTGGGCAAGGCTACGGCGGCGTATTCATCAGAATGCGCTGCGAGCGACGGCGAGCGACGGCTGGTTAGTGTACATACGGCCGCCGGGCTCATCAAACTAGACAGGCGACGGATGTTTGCTTTAGGAACCACCGAAGAAGAACAGGGAATGTCCTGTGTGTCTGTGTGTGTGTTTAGGGGCTGGAGGCTCAGGCCCAAACTGACTTATTTGGACATTTTGAGGTTTCCAATTCTACATAACCCCTGTGTGTGTGTGTGTGTGTGTTTGGCCTATGGGAGATTCTGGTGCTCTCACTGGAAACACAGAAGGATTCACTGATAATAGATAGTTAGAAAAGAAGATCTGTCCAAGTGTGGAAACAGACAGCCAATAGGAGGAAGAGGAGGAGGAGGCGCTTTGGACCTGGCATCTATACTGACGCCTTTGGTGTACGAGGCACATGAAGACTCTTCCCAGGTCTATAAACGTCTCTCAAAATGAAGAAAATCAAATAGAGGATCCACTTCTCAAGGCACATCAAAGAACTCATCCTGTTCATCAAGACACCGCTACTTAGCAATAGAAACCATTCTGATTCGGAGGTGTTTTTATAGATTTACGACAGCAAACATAACTTATAAAAGGTTGGTATGGTCGTAAGTATGGCCGGCACTCCATTACCACAACTAGAATGATCTATATTAATGCACTCGGAGGCGTCAGGGTCGGATGAAGACGTCAACGCGCCTTAATAAATCCATTTACGATCACATAATCTGAGTCTGTTACTCCGGGGGTGAGCACACTTCCATTGGGTCGCCTTGACAGTTTATTGCCTCAATCGCAGTGTAATCAGAGGGTTTAAAGTGCATGTAGATGTGCTGGGTGATGTCATTCTGCACGTCCGCCAGTTGGGGAAATACCACCGCTGCATTAATGCTCAATCAAGCTTTTAACAGCTGAGCGTATGATGATAATCCCACGCTTACTGCTTGGATTTATAGGGATTGTTATTGTATATTTGTATTGTTTTACCTGACGAATGTGGAATTTCATTACATGTTGAAGTATCCTGTATTTTACTACTGACATTTCTGACTGTGTGAATAGTTCCAGTTCCTGCTGTAGCGTCACATTTACAGTACATCTCACTAAAGAGGAGACCTAGTTTACTATGCAATGTGTGTGGGTGGAAGCTGCAGCCATTTTTATAACAACACATCTGCTGTGGTTAAGTATGCACACACTTACGCACACACACACACACATACAGGATAGGCAAAGTGCCAATGTGACTCTGTTGTGTCTCTCAACAATAATAAAATTCAGAGCAGGAATATCTCAAAGTTTCAAAAGAAGCATGTCTCGTATCCTGAGAGACGTTATATTCCTTCAGCTCTGAGGTCCCAACGCACACATCTCGCTTTTCTCCACGCAAATATACATACACTCTTCCCTTTCAACATCTTTTTTTACAGCGAAGGCATGTTTGTTCTCTGACAGGTGGCAGGAAGCATGTGAGAGAAAAGAAAAAAGCCTCATCAGGATGAAGACAGATGCGGGATGCGTTTAAACAATGCTGCTGATCAAATCTCGCCGTGAGGTTTTGGTCGTTGATGGACTCCAGATGACAACGAGAGAGGAAGAGAAAATGCAAAACACAAGAAAAAAATCCTGTGTCATTACTTCCCAAAGCAACGAGAAAAAAGGACTTGAACTTTCTGGAGAAAATCTGGTTTCATTTCCAGTCCCTTAAATAAAAAAAAAGATATTGTCTTTGTTCCTGATGAAGTGCAAATCTCCAGTTTTGAAGACTGAGAGAAGCGGCAGTCGTTTTCCCCTCCCAGTCATGTTAAAGTGTCAAGATTTCATCTATATATAGTCTTTAGATTGTGGTTTTGACTTTCCCCTGTGTTTGGTTCCGTCACATGGCCTGGTATCTGACAGCTGCCAGCAGAAAGGAACAAGCCCTCAACACTTTCAACCTTCAAATGAAGTTTGTCACATTGTTGGGAAGCTTGATGTATGCTAATGACTTTTGTGTGTGTGCGTGTGTGTGTGTGTGTACAGGCCTGTGTGGGATTGGTAGTGGGGCTTAGGTGTCTGTCGAAAAGACATTTTTGATAAACCCCCTTGTTCTACAGTGCCACAAACCTTGTCAAGAACAAGGGGGTACATCAAAAATGACGCCACTCACAAAGTTTGCACCTCCACATTCAGCGAGTTGGCACTGGGAGATTTCACCGAGGAGCGATTTGAGTTCACAAACGCTTTGCTGCAAGAGAGAAAAAAAAAGATAAACTGCTTCACAAAAATGAAAAAAATAATAGAGGCAGAGATTAGAAGAAGGCAACAGATCTTGGTAAAGTTCTTAGGACTTTGGGATGGATTGGTAACTGCTGATGTAATGTGCCTCAACCAAAACAGCACACAGGAGGAAACTCAGCCTCCTGAACTCCTGAAGCTCCTCTGCATTTCTGATGATGTCGACATCACCACTGGAAACAACAAGATAATGGATGTATTTTTTCATTTCACCAGGCTCCTATGTTGCAGTAGGATGCATGTGTAAAGCCTCTGTGAACATCATGATGTATTTATACAAAGAGCTGAACTCATTCTGCTCCTCTCTTCAAGGAGAATCCAACCACGCAGTGAGCTGCTGATCCGCCATTTTAGAGTGGGGGAGCCTGGGAGGGCCCTGGAAGAGTAAGACAGGCAACATCTGTGTGAAGTCTGGGCAGAAAGGCTGTTTTAGCGTGTGAGGGATTGGATTACAAAGACACATCTTGGCAGATAAACTAGGGCAGAATCATAGTGAGGAGACAGAGAGGAGGCCCTTAGGTTTTATTATCACACACATACCAAGAAAACCCCTAAACAATGCACACACACACACACACACACAGACACACAGACACACGACACATATGCATATGCGCATCTTATCTACACAAACACATTCAGTCAGCCACACACACACACACACACTGTGCATCATGAACGCACATACACACACCTGACCTTGTGTGAGGAGAAGTCTGAGCAAACACATGACTCAGACATTCTCTCTCTCTCTTCTCCCACAAGGAGCAGAAGTGTCACCGTGCGGTGAAAGGCCGGGGTGCCCAAACACACCTACACATACACACGTGTGCGTATGGAAGCAGACTGCACGGCTCTCAAGAAATTCCGAGGCACCCTTTACGAACAACACCAGAACTTGTTCCTGCATCAAATCCTGAACGGTTCAAAACATTAAAACTGAAAAAAAAAGGGTTCTGGGGCACAACGAGCAGCCGAACACGGAGCTCCCATCCAAAGAACCAACGACATAAGGCACAGACGAGAGATCACCAAGTGTAGCCCCGCAGTGTGAGACGACTTCTAACAAGATGGCAAAGAGCTAAAGAAGAGTGTGAGACGACATCCACAGAGGCTCATGTGCCGAAAAGTCTCTGTCCACACTCAAACCATGAGCTGGCGTCTTCAGACTTATCCACCAAGTCTGGAAGCACAAGCAATCTACTGCTAACTCCCTCCTCAGACAGCATCCACGCAGTACAGAGACAGCAGAACACGTGGGTCATGGGTCATGGGTCATGGGTCATACTGAACATGGGACTAACGGTTACATTTCTTAAGACTTTGACGACTTTGTGGACATTTTACCAATAAATCACATTGTTCCCTTCTTAATGAGGCGTCACAGGTTAACACATAAACACATAACCCAGAACCCTACTCAGACAATATGAGCTGACAATAACGCAGAATGAGGACCTTGCTTTAGGGTTCAGTGCTTCCTGGGTCATAAGAAACAAAGTGCAGCGCCTCTGCGACTGGCTCAGTGACCAACGGCTCCTAAAAAACCACTGACCCCTGCCTGCAGATTTATGACGGCCAGACAGTGAGGTGTGTGACGAGTGTGTGAAGTGTGTACAAGGGTCAGTGGGCGGATCAGAGGGGACACGAGAATGAATGCCTTTGGTGTACATACCGTGCTACAAAGACCGGCCTCCTGTGTGTGTGTGTAGTCATTAGTGCTTTCTTCTCTGTGTGTGTCAAGGTCAAAATAGATCCTGATTACAGGGCATTCTGGAAGGCTGTGTGTGTGTGTGTGTATGTGTGTGTGTGTGTGAGAGGCTTCCCTCTGAACACAGGCGTTGGTGGCATTCCTGGCCCTAGGCGCTGGCTCTTGAAGCCAAATCTCAAGGAATTTGGGAAATGTGTAAGGGGGCATATCTCTGACTCTGAACTAGAGAATGAGACATGGTGAGACTGATGAGGAGAGGGCAGGAGAAGTGGGAGGGGGTTCTGTTTTTAAAAGTCTTCTGTGGCCCCCTGGAGGGGCTGGTAAGGATGGCAACCGAGGAGTGAGGGTCTGGAAGGAGGAGGAGGGGTGGAAGGGCGGTCTGTGAAGGAATCTAAAGAACCCCAAACATTTAGGGCACAATTAATGAGAAGACTGGGTGATGTGCTGACGAGGGACAGGAGGGATTTGTGGGAATACTGAGGGCAAACAAACAAACAAACAAACAAACAAACAAAGAGACAGAGAGAGTGATGCGAACAAGAGGCTGAGACTTACTTTTGTTGTTTTAGTGCAATATCAGGGCTGTGTGTGTGTGTGTGTGTGTGTGTGTGTGTGAATAAGAGCGTGAAAGAGAGAGAGAGAGAGACTGTTACCTTCTCCTCAGTCTCCAACTCTTTGCTCAGCAGCTTCCTCTCTGAACAATGCAGCTGCCTCTGTAGACTTTCCACCTTCTCCTGCTGAGCCTGTGGGGAGAGAGAGAGCGAGATAGAGAGACAGAGAGAGAGAGAGAGAGAGAGAAAGAGAGTGAGTGAGTGTCACTGGCAGACTGACAGAAAGAGAAAAGCGACTCAAGATTTGCGGGCTGTGACGTGCGACCGTCTCCAGATGATGCAGGACTGACGCACGGTTACAACGTTACAGTTGGCGAGACGTTGGATCCGAATGAGCACGAGCAAGAGGGCCTCTAAAAAAGATGAAGAGCGAGATGGGAGCCACACGCAACCAGAGAATATTTCAGGAGTTGAGAGAGAGGGACGCATAGAGAGGGACAGTGAGGAGAGATGAAGCCGGGCGATCAGCCTTTGTAAGTTAAAAGGCTAATACTAATAAAGTGTTCACGCTAATTACCAACCTCATTAAGCCCAAACTCATTTCCAGGCAAGGACACACAGACACACACACACAGACTTGCTCGCTCAGGGATTTTGGAAACTTGCCCAGGCATTTAAAAAGTCACATTCCTCTGACTTTCCATAGAAAAACAATTAAGGGTCATTTTTTCTCCTTTGGTGGCGATAAGTGATACATTACCATGACAACATTAAGTAGGATGAGAGCACTTCACACATGGGATCCAATAACCAAGTTCATCCTATCTTCCCCCAAGGCACCAATCAAGTACTTCATCTATTTTGCTTTCTAAGATTTGACTGAGAGAGAGAATGTAGTGTGTGTGTGTGTGTGTGAGAGAGTGTGTGTTGGTGAGGAGGGGTTGTGGATAAAAAGGAGGCTGTTTTTCTTCTTCTCTGTGCCTGTAAGTGATAGCAGTGGAAAGAAAGGCGCAGTTCCTGTATACGACAGAGAACCAGATGTTTTGAGCGCACATGTGGACGCTTCATCTTTGATTAGTCCACACAAAGAGCAGAGTGACGGTATGTGTGCGCACATGTGACTACGCACGCACACACGCACGACTTCACAGAAAATCCCACTTCCACACATACACACACACACACACACACACACACACACACACACAGGCTCGCATCCACTTCCTCCAGGTCTCTGTGCTGGGTTTGAGCGAGCGGGCCAGGTGTTGCTTGGCGTCGATTCTCACGCCAAGCAGAAACGCGGTCCAGGTGATGGCATGACCGCTGACATACATAAATCACACACACAGACTCATAGGCTTCATGGACAGGTTCAACTCATGAGCTGCAACTTGTGTAAAGTCTCCCCCTCCTGAAACGCACCGGTCTTACATTTGTGTTTGTCAATGGTTCAACAATAGCGAAAGACAATGACAGCAGTAGTGCAGCCATGTTTTCTGGCGGTTTGTAGGAGCTAAGTATGTTCAAGCTTCCCTGAACTCGTCCTAACCCCCACCTTTGCGTGCTCCCAGCTCCTTTTCCAGGCGGGTGACACAGATGAGAGACCGATGGAAGCCGGACTGATGAACCATCCTCCCCTCTCAAACCCACAGTGTGACACAGCACTTTTGGACAAGGTCTTCTGGGAAATAAGGATGACTGGTGAACCTCAGTGAGCTGACGTGTTCTCCTCTTTCATGTGGGTTCCGTATCTGATGCGTTCAAAACAACACCGAGGGCAGAAGTTCAGCACTTGTCACTTCATTAATAGAATCATATACGGGATGATTTGGTTGATAATTACCAGCAAAGGCTGAGTCAAAGGAGCTTTGAATGTACTGAGTCATCATCACTACCACGCATGTCAGAGAGATCACACTGTGGCTCGGGTTTAGGTACACAACTAAAGGTTTCATATGACTCTTATCGCCATTTGATGCTTTTTAAATCACAACAATACGACGAAAACTATGAAGCAATCTACAAATCTGTGTACATCTCATTTGCTTGTTTACCTTTTTAGGTGCTCAGAACTTCACACCAGAACCTACATCAGTGACTCAGCTTGTTTTCCTTACTTTACTTCCTTCAACTACGATTTCAGTTTCCCAGTCACTGAAATTGTGCTTCCTTCACACACACACACACACACACACACACGAGCTCTGGTGTTTTTCACGCAGGAGTCACTCCCAGGTGTTCCAGCTGCGGCGCTTTGCTTCTCCAGCGCAGAAACGTCCTTCACGTCCTTCACCCTGTCTCGTTTAGTGCGTACTGTATACAGACACACACGCAAGACACTGATTGTTTCTATATTACAATGGGTGGGAGGGTGTGTGTGTGTGAATGTCTGCGTGTGGAGGATCCTGCTAAGTGTCTCCAGATGCTCGTGGCGATATGGTCTTTATCAGCGATATAGACTGTGATCAATGTGAGCAGGCCAGGGGAAAAAAGGGCGAAGTCTGATTTCCTGAGGGAGAGACAGAAGGAGAATGGTGAAGAGTATAAAGTAAGAGATGAAGGTGGAGAGCGCAAGAGAAGACAATGTATGTGGGAGAAAGGAATGGAATACAAGCAGAGGGCCTTCAAGAAAGTAGGCAGATATCGGGGCGAAAGAGAGAGAGAGAGAGAGAAGAAGACAAAGTTTGGAGAGCCGAGAGTGAGGAGGCACAGGGACATGAGGAGGAATAGCAGAGGAGTGACATGAAGGAGAAAAACAGAAGGATGGAGAGAGATAGGGGCAGCGGTGTACCTCTGATGCACAGTCCCACAGTTGAGAGCTTGAAGGCCTCTCTCAGCTCTCCATCAGCAATGTACCTCCACCTTTCATTCCAAACTTTGGCTCAAAGGATTAGCAAGGCACACACACGCAGCAACAAACACAGCGCTCAGAGCGATCCGTTCAGGTATAGGCATGCATTAATATTAACAGCAAAAGTTCTAAAAATGTGAGCGCTACACTCAATCAAATGAGTGTGTAACTGCACAGATGCATGTGCACAACACACACACACACACACACACACACACACACACACACACAGACACACCGCTGCCTGAGTCATCTTTCCTGGGTGGTCCTCTTGCGCAGATAAGGCAAGCATGTTTCCCTTGGGTGAAGTAAAAGCAACACAGGGCAGGAAAAAAGCAAAGAAGAAAGAAGGGAGGGAATAGCAAGAGGAGAAAAAAAGGCCAGGGGCCTCTTTAAACTCAGTGTTTTGTTAGGAGCTGAATTGCTCTTCATGTGCGGCAGGCAGGGCCTTCTATTTGCAGCGTGCTGTCAGAAGTTTCTCTCAAAGTCTGGATTAAAGAGTTCCTCTAATGACACTGAGGCTGGACGACTTCAGACAGCAGAGAAAAACCTCACACTGCACCGCCTCCAGCCAAGGACACACACACACACACAGTAAGAGCAGATATGTACACAAGGGGCAAGAGAGCACACACACAAACACACACACACACGCATACCTAAGCAAAAACGCAATATGTGCCCACACACACACTGACTCCTACCGTTTTGAGCAGAACAAGGCAGTGTGTATGTATGCGTCTACTGATCCAATAGTAAATAATAAAGGAGGTGCTAACCTCAAGGAGAGATGGACGGCCAGAGAGATGAGCACAGACTCTTTTATCTGCACTTTCATCAAAGGATTGTGGGAAAGGTAAAGGAGTGAGTGGAAGAGAGGAGGAGTGGGAGGAGGTCTCCCTCCTGAGGTGCTTGAGAAAAGAAAGTTTTGTTTTTGCTTTGCTGTCTGTCTCTCTGCTTGTGTATAGGAATACAAAGACGTGCTTTAGCAGGTCGACAGGACAGAGACGCCACTCATACTCCCGTGAACACACTTTACGCTTCACTACTTTGATCCTCTTCACCACTTTCACCCCAGAGTCCATTTGGAATTGAAATGTGACGACAGTGTGACGGGGCACGACCGGAGCGCTCAGAAAGTCAACCACTTATCCAGACCGCTGCAATTTGCAACATTGGCAGAGTAATGAAATTACATTTTCAAGTACTGTTTTTGAGATTGTGAGACAATTGCCACGGTAATGAAGACATGTTGCAACCCAGCCATGCCCACAGGGGGAACAGCGTGTTCTCTATCTTTCCGTCTCTGTCTCCTTCAGCTGCTGTCAGCCGCAGTAGAAAGAGAATAGGAAACAACTCTAACATATGCACCATATGCCAAGTCTGCCTGAGTGTTGCCAGCATTTATTCTCTTTAGTTTAGTTTATCGTATCAAGGAAGGGAACTTTGGCAAACAATAATAAAGTCTTAGGTTTCTTGACAATAATGACCTAAATGCAAAAGCGGTTTAGGTCCAGATTCACTGATGTCATGCATGGTCCTACAAATATCAGTGTTTCCTTACACACGTTCAGCTGAAAGGGCGACGGGATAGGATAAGAAGTGTTTAATGCGTTTGAACTGTAATGGAATGATTCAGACAGGGAGGCGGGAGTAATTAGAGCTTCACGGTTTGCATTTGATTGAACATCAGGCCTGTGGTCTAATGAGCAATTTCCTTTTGTTGTCCATGAATGGTGTACGGCCCGTATGAGGAGCTGCTCTACTTCCCCCCATGTTCCCACGTAGCATCCTGGAATGTTATCTCTCTCTCCCACTTCCATCTCCTCTGATACACGGATCAAACACTGCCAGGAATCTGTCCACAGCCGGAAAAGTCATCACTCCAACAACACCAGGCACACTTGTGTAGGTGCATGAACACACACACGCACAGACATAGAGAGTGGTTGCCTGTACACATTACATACATGAAACCAGTACGGCTTTGGTTTGTTTGACTTGCGACCCAAACTAACGCACTGCATTGCAGCTGCATGAATCTGAGCAGTGAGGCCATGAGGTCACAGTGGAATAAGAAGCACTTTGAAACCCTTTGTCATTATGGAGTTGTGTGATTCCTATATTAATATAAAAATGTGTCCTAATGCGGTTTTAAATAGAAATAAAAAGAGTGAAATAGCAATAGTGCTCATATAAAGTACAAACAAGATATGAGAGGAAGTGGTTCAAACACCGGCCCTTCCAAAGCCCAGCAAACAACCTGCAGTTCAAGGTTGACAACACAAAGAACAGGCCTGCATGAGCTCAAGGACGTGGCTGGACACACACACAGGATTGAAGCAGCTCTTTGCTTCTGCAGCAGAGAGTATCCAGCAGCACACCTGTTCTTGATCCAGTGCTGCCATTCCTTCCCACAGGCAAAGTCATCCTTTCAACCCCTCACAAACTAATGCATATATAACTAAAGAACTACAGACAAAGTGCAGCTGCTAAAGCCCACCCCCTTGAATGTGCGTACCTGTGTGTGTGTGTGTGTGTGTGTGTACCTGTGTGGGCACGGGGGCACGAGCTTTGTCCCTCGTTATCTGTGTGCATGGGTGAAAACACAATGCTTGGATGGCACAGAGAGAGAGAGCATCTAAATTTAACAGAGAAACGTATCCTCCAGACACCGACTCCTGCTCAAAGGACACAGCAGCTCACATATTCACTCTCATCCTCAAACAAAGTGAGACAATGGTCACTGTTGCATTATGTAATGTGCCTGCTGACAACTTGCCCAGAGGACACTACAACACTACTTTCTCCGTGACTAGAAGTTACTGCTCCATAAGGTCTGGATCAAAGGTGTGTGTGTGTGTGTGTGTGTCAAAACAGAGTGCAAGTGGGTGTGTGGCAACAATGCCACTGAGTGCAACACTGTTGAAAGGGTCTGAGTGAGCGATAGCGAGACGAGGCCACTAACTCAAAGCTGTGTTTGTGTTTGAGCACAGAGAGAAAAAGAGAACGGACAGAGAGAGAGAGAGAGAGAAAGTATGTAAGCCAGTGAATAAGAACACTAACTTAAAGGGTGTGTATCTGTGTATGTGTGTGTGTGCAACATTCAGCAGGCAGAAAGACAGGAAGCACTGCTGTGGGGAGCAGGAACAGCGGTGCTGATCAAAGCCCAGGCGGGTGACACTATGGGCGGAGTGCCATTGTTTATTCACCAGCCACCTCTCCCTTTTGGCAGGGCGAGGTGAGCATGTGTGCTTGTGTATGTGTGTGTGGTGACAGAGAGAGAGAGAGAGAGAGAGAAAGGAGGAGACAGACACAGAGTTTGAGACAGAAGAGTTTGGAAGATACAGAGTTGGAAAAATATGTGAGTGAGTGAGAGAGAGAGACAGACAGACAGACAGAGATAGAGAGCGAGCGAGCGAGAGAGAGAGAGGGCCTCTCTGTGTGTGGGTCTGTGAGTGTGTGTCTTTGTACCTTTCACTTGGCAGGCTAATGTGGGCTTGAGTTCTGTCAAAATTGGCAGCTGCACAGTTGAAGCAAGGGCACATGCGTACTCTCTGTCTCACACACAGACACACACAGACAGGCAGGCAGACAGGCAGGAAGGCAGACAGACAGACAGACAGACACACGCCCCATGGTGAATTCACGAAAAACCAATAACCCTCATCAGAACTTTTACATCCAGGCCAAATCCTTCTGTTGTGACAAAGGGGGAATCATAAACCAACATGAACGCTTTACCAAGACACCAGAAGAAGAAGATGACAACAGGAAGACAACATTCCTCCAACCAACTCAGTGCCACACAGTGACTTTCCTCTGTACTGGTTCTCATTCCTGTTTCTTGATATGAACACACTGGGCAGATGAAAGCAAACACACAACACTTTCATCTTGGTGACTCATGACAGGAATGCAAGGTGACATTAAGGACGGTGAAGACAAACACTTTCTGTTCATTTACATTCCCTCCTTCTATAGAACAATTCTATAAGTCCGCAATACCATTGGGTAGTGGGTAGTTGCAGCTGAGCAGTTTGCGTGTGTATAAGAATTGATAATGAAGGTAAAATTCAGATTCTTTGGAGACCAGACGTCTGGAACCGCCGTGAAATTGGGCCTATTAAAATTATAGAGGTACAAAGTGTACCAAACAAACAGACAGTAAGAGGTGTTGGTAGCCTGCAAGAAGAATCTGCACTGCGCACACACACACACACACACAGCTGGCAAAGGAAAACTGTTCACGACAAGATGCACAAACAAACAGACAAAACAAGCGAACATTTAAGCTCAAATGCGCGCGCACACACACACACACACACACACACTTGGATAATGAGCATACTTAGCTGTACTACTGTTCTAAAAATGGGTTTATGAGATACAAAAGGTCTCCACAGCTAACACCCACATTTCAGAGGTCCTGAGTACAGTGAAGCCGGCGAGGAAGCTAAAAGCGAGGGAAGCTAAAAGCAGGTTAAAAAGGCAGAAGAGGACTAAGAGGAGAAAAGGGACATCTCATTCGCTACAGCGTGCATTCAGAACAACTGTTTTGGGGATTATCCCAATTCAAATGTGCAGCTAACTTTGATGTTATTTTCTTCCCCTCCCATTGTCTGAGGCCCCTCGCTCTCTCTTCATAATCCCGGCCCTTTGAAGTGAGCGGCATGGAAACAATGTCAGCAGGCGACACACTGCCTCCGATGGCCCACTGACAGCTCTCCACCATTTCTTTCTTTCTTCTCTTTCCCCCCTTTTCTTCCCTCGTCTCTGTTTGCTGTCTCAATCCTCATACTTCTTACATCTATTCACCGCCTCTCTCGCTCCCTTTCTGTCCTTTCAGCCGTCTCTCCCATCTTTTCTCCCCCTTTTCTTTCACTGAACACCAGGCCTTTGTTTTACGTCTTTATCTTCTGTCTATTTATTTGCCGTTTGACCAATCTGTCCTTCCTCTCCACTTGATTCTGGTCTTTCCCTTGTGTCTCAACTTTATTCAGCGATTCAATCATTAAATGGAGTCTCATTAGTGGGTGGTTCATACAGGAGGACTCATAATAATGAGGACACGGTTAATAGAAACACAAAGCCTTTGTCTGCAAACCAGCTCGGATGCCAAGGCTCGTGGCTTTGAACACAACCTTACAATAACAGAGACACTGTGTGTGTGTGTGTGTGTGTGTGTGTGTGTGTGTCATGGTATGATCAGATTAGTCAGCTTAGTTACAAGTATGCTAAAACTTCCCTGATTAAGACAAAAGCTTTTTGTTCAAGTGTCATGTATAGACCATAATATGATGATACAGTGTGATGAAATATAAATGTATGCTTACTCTGAATCACTAAACGTTTGTAAGTTCAACATTCAAAGAATGGAATCCTAATAATTCCATCCATCCCATTCCAATCCTGTTGAAATGGGATCCTACGTTTGTCTTAATCAGAGTGCAAATAATCAGGGAATAGCATGTAAACATAGTGAATCCTCATGTAGAAGTCCATTACATCGCCTTGTAAATTGTTTCTCGGTATCATATTGATTTTTATGCTTGACAGATTGTGTTAAGTCGTTTATAAGCTTGAATCTAGGGTTAAGTTTGCTGTTAGGGCTTAATTGGTTGTAATTAGTCATACATGATAAGATGAGATAGGATAAGATAACACTTTATATATCCTCAGAGGGAAAACTAAGGTGTGACAGCAGCTTAAGAGACAGACTAAGAGGAAAAAGCCGTCAGGACCAGGAAAGGAGAGAGGATCTTCAGGGAGGCGTACAGACCTACAGACTGTACACAGGGCAGCTGCCACCACAAACAGACAAGGTTGTGTATGGAAACATGTCCTGATCCCAGACACAGCAACTCTTTATTTAGTTAGCCACACCCAATCAACTGCCACTGGGTCACAGTCTGGCAGCCAGGACAGGAGGAGCAAAGGAAAAGATCCAGAGATCCGAAACAGAAAATCTGCATGATAGAGGTTAAAAATGATCAGGAAATAACACAACAAATATTATTTTATCTGGACTAAGATGAGAGTGAGGATGTGGAGAGTCTTTGGAGTACAGATTTATAAGTTTCAGCCAGACACAGAGCACACACACGCCACTTAAAGACACTATAGAGTTTGCATCTACTCATAAAAAATGACAGAGCTAATGCACACAAACTGTGACCGTGGTCCAACAAAAGAAAGGCGACCCGTGTCTGCTCAATAAAAGTCAAACCCCAGACGAGCCCTTTGGACGATTGCAGTTTGCTGGTGCCTCCCCCCTCTTAAAGTAAAAAGGGTTTGGATTGGCACTACAAAGATCAGTGACAAAGGCTACTAGTATATAAATAAATAAGGAAGAAAAGAGGCCTGACTAATGTTGCATGACCACAACAGACACGACTGGCCGGACAGTTTTTAATACCTTCTTACCTGATTTACATATATTATCTTTGCGTAAGAAAATAAACAACATGCTGGGGATTTGTTCTGTATAACCAAGGTTGTGCTCATCACCTCACAAAACACAACATGTCCTGTTTTTGTAAATCCTGTTTAAAGAAAAAGAAGTTAACATTCTTTACTACAACAGCCACGTAAATACCTTAACCTGGTAGTCTTATTAGTATTAAAGGTATAACCAGGGTAAGTATAAGTCCATGAGCAGAGATGATGTTATGGGCCTGGTTCAGTCACTTATACTACCACGGTCTTACTTGTGTTGTTATCATTCCTATTGATTGTAACCTTGTTTCCCTTGTAAGCTTCATTCCTGAGCATTTGTGGAACTCCACCACACAAAATGGAGGAAACAAAGGTAAACACAGGCGAAGTCTGTTCAAATGTGTATGTGCACACGAGCATGGTCAGTGTGGTATGTCAAACCTGGAGCAGGAAGTAGCTCTACAAGATATAATTAACATTTACAATGGACCGTTTGGGCAATAATGTTAAGGCACACCTTTATTTTTACTTCCAAATAAGAGGTTTGGGAAGTTGGGTTAAAATGGACTTGTTAAAGATGTCTGACTGCTCGTGTTTCTCGTGCCAAATGGACAATACTGTGAAGCTGTGTAGGGCAGCATCCCTGTGACCTCATCGCTCAGCAATTCAGCTGGGAAGTTAAAATGCTGCCCAAAACAACCGCATAAAATGTAAAAACATACATTTTCGACTCATTAAATTTTGCCAGAGACTCTGTACTTTTTATTGCTTATAATGTTTCTGGGTGCAGGTATTCACTTTCAGGTTTCAATACAGAATTTCTTAACCCTCTATGGGTTCAGAAATCCAATAAAAGGAGGTGAGGATGCACTGGACACCGTGCATCTGAAGAACAAGGAACCACAAGGAGAAATCAAGTTCAATACGGTGTGGAGGGGAAGGAGCTGCATTTTGCAGCATTTCACAGACTTGACTACTGATGATGGTAACAGATGCTGAAAAGTGAGGCAAGGTGGTTTTGTCCTCAGTGCAACAATATGAGTAAATGCTATTGATGAGTGTGATCTAGTTTGTGTCTGTGTCTGTCTGCCCTGCGTCAAACACTGACCTTGTTGGCCTGATCGGCACGGTTGCTTATTGTTCTTCTCTCTGCATCCCAACGAGCGTTGGCCTCCTCTAGCTGCCTCTCCATCGCCTTCTGCAGACGAATAGCTTCCTCCTTTGAGTCACAAACAGATGTTTGCAGCTCGGCAATTAGCTATGATACAAGAGAGGGCAGATAAAGAGAGAGAGAGAGAGAGAGAGAGAGAGAGAGAGAGATGAATGCAGGGATGCAAATAATGATGGACTTCTTCATTTATTGAGATATTGATTTTGGTTTGTGTTCACATTTTGCAGAAAATCAACCATACGAGATGTAAAGTTCTATGGTTTAGTCGTGTATTTGATTTTACTTCATATATAAACTTCTGGAAAATGTTAGTCGCCGGCAAAAAAGAGATGTAACTTTGAAACAACTGACAGTACGACAACCAAAGTGCAAAAACAAACTTGTTGCCATATGGAAAACGCAAAAAACACATTCACTAAACAAAACGCTGTCCTCATTTCTTTCAACTCAGTGGGTTCTGAAAATGAGTTGTATCAGATGGAAAATGCATTTCACATTCGTCACGGACTCGGGTGGGAGTAACAATCACCTTGAAACGCTTTTCCCAGAGTCTCATGTCTTATGTCTTTTTTAAGCCCAGACAGAGGAGACACAGAAAGCATGGGGGGGTGTAAAAAAAAAAAAAAAAAAAGGGAAAAAACAACTTCCTTTTAGAAGAGCAGAGTGACTTTGTGTTGGTGAACTTGCGGTGCACACCAAGATGAAAAGGAGCAGCCTTAGCTTTGAAATCCTCCAGTCAAAATTAACATTCTATTTAAGCCACTGTCAGGGAAAGGAAGAGGAAAGATGACAGAGGGAGAAAAGGAGAGGGAGAAAGGGAAAGAGAGGGAAAGAGAATGTGTGTGTGCGTGTGTGTGGGGGGGTTCTGCTGCTGTTAGCTTTGGGCTAGACAGATAATTGTTTACCGTGTGCAAACTCTGGAGGACTAGCCCTGCTGAAATCTGCTCACTGTGTGGGAGTATGGAAGTTAGACAGCCGCGCACACGGGAGGGAGGTAGGGAGGGAGGGAGGGAGGGAGAGAGAGAGAGAGGGAGAGGAGAAGATGAGAGGGTGATTAGGTTTATTTTGTCAGTGGGAGAGCCACATGAAAGAAACAAATGGCACATTATTATGGGAACATCAGTTCTGGGCGTAATAATTATTTTGCAATATGGATTCCCTGCTGGTCTGCAGCCCTGGAGCGGTGGCAGGACGCTAAACTAGTGAACTCAGCCGTCTGTCATGTTACTCCTGTATTCAGCGCAGCACCTTTTTCTCTCCGTCTTAGCCAGCCGCAGCTTTTTAAGTCTTTAATTGGTCTTGTGAGACTTGCCTGTTTTCTCAGACTTCTAGCATCTCTGTTTGGGGCTAAAAGCAGGCTTACCTCTCCATGAACCTGAGGTAAGAAGAGGGGGGGGGGGGGGGGAAAGGGGGGATGAAATGAAAAGGCCTGATGTTTACTCGCCTCTTTATAAACAGAGTGGCCAAAATGATGGGGAGGGGGAGGGGGGAGGGGTTGTGTGTGGTGCTGACTTTAGCCAAGTTACAGCAAAACCACTTTGGATTACATTTAGCTACCAATGATGGGTGACTTCAAGCTGTAAATCAATAAACAGCCCATCTTCACTTGAACTTCCACGTTTAACAATAATCAATGGGTAAAGGTGAAGCCTGAAGTGTAAACACTGGTAAATAGGTGTTTGCAAGGAATGTATTCAAAGGGAAAAATACAGGAGCAGAATCTGGTATTTGGATAATAAATGCCTGAGGAGTTAACATTAACCGCCAGCATTGTGGTGAAATAAATGAGGAACATTTGCATACAGTGTGAACTTCCACCTCTCTCTTCCAGACTACGGTGTTTCTCATGTGATGTACCTCCCATGGCAAATTCCCTTCGCCTCTTACCTACTCCCACGGTGGACGGTGTGGGATAAAGTAATGATCTCCCCCCAGTAAACGCTCCTATACCACCCACTGCACCCTGAACACTGAGCACAGGCCTGTGGAGTTCACGGGTCACCCAGGAGGACCACTCACCGCCAGACGCTTAACACACAGGATTGGATTGGAGAGACACTAATTAGAAGAATTCTGTGCATTTGTGTGCGTGTGTGTGAGAGAGAGAGAGAGAGAGAGAGAGAGAGACGCACAAAGGAGAAGAGGCACAGGGATCCAGAGAGATGAATGCATGTGTATGCGCATGCACCAAAATAGGACCCTTGCACAGAGTATCCCCCAGTCCCCTTAGGATAATGTATGGCGTGGTATGTTTTTAATTGGGCTATTAGCTATGCAGCTGAGCCGGAGAGCGATGCCCCTGTCAGACACTGAGGGGTTAACAACTAGGGTTAGCCTTTGAGGTTCAAAGGCCTCTTGTTTACATTTGACTGAGTTGCCTCAAGGGGGAAGGCAGCTAAACCCCCCTCCACTGCACCTTTACCTTTTAAAACAAAGCCACCCAAGCCCGCGACAAATAGCCCGCATTAATCAGGCGTGTTAATATGTCTGCACAAAAACCCACGCACCTCCTGCACAACCCTGTGTGTTACCAATACACTTCAACCAAGGGTGCGGAAGGATGTCAGAGAGAGAGAGAGAGAGGGATTTGTTTGTTGAACCCGATCCAGGTTTGTGTCCCCAAAAACAGAGGATTAATCAGGCGTTGTTTTGTCTGAGGCGGCGTACGACACTGTACTGCCAAAGCCGGCGAAAAAACGGCTGAACTTTTCGCACAGCATCCCACTTCTTTTGATGTCGGTCATTGTGTAACCTAATAAGCTACCGTTTCTCACAACATCTGCTTGTCAACCCCGCTTTCAACTCTGCGCCTTTGCAAGCTAACCCAAAAAAAAAAGGGGGGATGAAATGAGGGGAGGAAAGAAAGAAAAACAACAAAAACCCCCTCTTTGAATCTCCTCTTTAGGCAACGAGGTGCAATTACAGCCAAATGATTGTGATATTTTACCCTGCTACATAATCAGGAAGAAAACTCTGTTCTTTTGTAATGTAAACACTACTTAGGGTGTTTTGGATCTTTTATACTGGTGAGCTAAATGCTGCCTGAACTTTTGGAGACATTTCGCTGAATGACAGAGTGTACTGGGGAAGTGAGTTTCCTAGCTGGAGAGCAGAACCGCCTTTGGTTTTAAGTGGGCTCAGGCTTAAAACAGGCCAGCGGTAATATTAAACACATGGTCCTCAGTGGAAAAAGGTTTCCGATGTGTGACCAAACAATGCCATGAGAGGAAGAAGAGAAACAGGTACAGGAGAGAGCCTGGGCAGAAAGGAGGAGAGACGGATATGAAGAGGAAGTGAGAAGAAAAGACAAACTTCACAGCAATGGTGAGAGAGATGGAGACACACAGATCCACGACCTCTGGGTCAATTCATGGCTTCCACGTGTGATCAACAGCACCTATTCTCTCTTTAAAACAAACACTAGTATCATCTGCTTCTCACTCCATGTTGTTTACTTAGATGAAAGCCTTATGAGCGACTGACTGTAAGGAGGAGAGAGACAGGAGAGGAGAAACTTACTTTATTACAGAGATCGCTGCTTTATATGTAGATTTGTTATTTGCACAAAGCTCTCGCTCTCGAAACGGAAAGTGCGTGTACACCTACTCCAGGAGCAGGGTAAAGGCACTAGAGAAATGGCCTGATGTTTGTGTGTGTGTGTGTGTGTGTGTGTGTGTGTGTGTGTGTGTGCGTGTGGATGCTTCCTTACCCGTCTTTCCTGTACATTTTGGTCTTCTTTCAAGCAGTTCAGTGAAAAAGACAAACATAAAACGAACGGGGGGTGGGGTAGAGGGAAAATGATTACCTGGGCAGACTTGCCAAGCCTCTGACTGAACTCCTTCTCAATCTGCTTCAACCTGCTGTTGGTCTGCAACAAGAAGGGGAGAGGGGAGTGTGAGAAAGAGATATGCAGACAGACAGAGACACAGAGAAAGAGAGGAAGAAGGAGAGGGAGATAGAGGGAGAGAGAGAGAGAGAGTTGTGAAATTGAATCTTCTGTTAGGAAGCGCACATCGCCATCAACCCCTCCCCGCCATGAGGCCCCCCTGATACACACGCGATGACCTTTGCTTCTTGGCAGCGCGTCCTGTGGCGCAGGACCGTGGCCCCTTGGTACGATGCCAGCCCAAACGCCCATGTGTGCCAGTGGGTATTGACGGCCACGGCGCACAGCGGACAGCCACTCGCCTTTGATCCCCTGCCAACAATTCATCACTTAACAAAGAAGGGGGGGAGGGGGGAATTAAAACGTTACCGCCAATTAGCTGGGGAGAGAAAAAAAGCCGGGACTGAAGCTCAGAGATACGACACGGCAGAGACGGAGCGGGAGTGAATGGAGATTGTCGGGAGTTTATTGAGCGGTGCTCGTCTCTTTTGTTTTCTGTTGTTTGTCAATGGGAAGCGAGCCAGCTGGAAGCGAACGCCGCAAGTGTCCGACACAAGCGCCGAGCTCCTTTCAGCGAGCGAGAGTGTGATGCCAGAGTTTCAATGAGAGGCTCAAGAACAGAATGAGATAATTAGGTGTGAAGTGCTGGAATTAGATGAAGATGGAGATGTGAATGGCTTTTTATAAGCACGGTGACGAGGTTCATTCAAGTGCTGAAGAAGAATAGAGAGCAAATTAATGGGGGAGACCGGTCACTGTTTGAAAGGCAGGCAACTGTTTTGTTTTGTAAGAAACTGTAAGAGAAAGACACAGGAAAACAAATCTGCCCTCCATAACTCAGCCACTTATTCCTCTTACTTAACTTCAAATGCAATTTCATTTAATAGCAGCATGGGAAAATAAAAGAATAAATACAAAGCTACTCTGGATATTATATGTACAAGTATCACACACACACACACACACACACACACACACACACACACACACACACACACACACACACACACACACACACACACACACACACACACACACACACACACACACACACACACACACACACACACACACACACACACACACACACACACACACACACACACAAATTGACTCACGTTCCGGCCCTGACAGCCGCTGACAGACAGACAACTCACTAACAAACACAGCTCCATAGAACACACCCCAGGAAGCCATCAACACCTGAGCCGCATTTGGACTTCCTGACAAACACACTGCTGTCCGCTCGGAGCAGACACACACCTGTCACCACAGAAACACAGGACCATCACCACGGATACGGACCTGTCTTCCTGTGCCAGGACTGTTAGAGTGGTTGGCCCGTTGGTCCCTAGGGGCCTTAGAGCAGCTGATGAGAGAGGAGGAGACAAAGAAGGGTGTAGGAAAAGCAAGAAAAACAACTATGTGTGTGTGTGTGTGTGTGGGTGGGGGGGCGGGGAGCAAACAGAGTCCTTTAATGTTTTTCCGACAGCTGACACATTCGTTGTCTGCCTCTATGCTGTGGTTGAATGACTCACTGTGACAAAGGCTTTGGCACTGCAATAATTAGTAATTAGACTATAAGTAGCAAGTTAGCATGCTTGCGTGTTCACATACTTACTGATAATTTGCCTGTCAACTTCTTGAACAACAACACCATTGATATCAAAAATATGTGGCACACCTCAATAGGAGAGCGTTGGATTTGTGCTCATTAGTGAGAAAGTTCCTCCGTGGTGAAAGAGAGTATCTGCAGTACGGCCGCAGCTGAAGGTGAGCTGGTAAAGATGTGTGTATGGCGATGTACTGTTAAGTGTGTAACATATGGTCATACTGAGACGCAAACACACTCAGATGTTTCATAAAAACATAAAGAGCTTCCTACTAGCCTATTCCTTTTACCTACAATCACTCAGGGGAGTTATACAGGAAGCATTATACAACCTCATACATTATAAAGCTTTAATTGTAACACAAAAATGGCTGCAAATAGAAATGTGGATAAAAACATGCAGGGGGAAAAAAGACCAACAAGACTTTGACAAATACAAAGGAACAGTCAGAGCTAAATTAAAAGACAAACTATGTGTTTGTGTGTGCGACTGTGTGTGCGCGCGTGTGTGTGTAAGCACATTCAAAGAGACTACCTGTGCCCTGCCAAAGGCATTTTTGCGCTCAAGGCACTTTGAGGCTGTATCAGGCTCTTCAATCGCCTCTTAATCCTAGTGGTGTGGAGTGCGGCTGCTTTGAAGTGTGTGTGCGTGTATCTGGGGTGTGTGTATGGGTAGTGATGTGTGCGTGTGCCCGTGCGTGTGTGTGTGTGTGTGCACGTTAAAGAGAATGGAAGTGGATCAGAAGGCAAGGCATGCACCGCTTACCAGAACTTAATTAATAATCTGCAGTGGGAACCAGGCCAAGTACACACACATACATGCGCACACACACACACACACGCGCACGCACCCACGCACACACAGCCCCCCCACCACCCCACACACACACACAGAAAGAGGAGAAAAGGGATAAAGGGAGTGGCAGAATGTGACAATTTCCTCTCTTCTTCACACAAATGGATTTTTACAAAAGGAGCAAATTCTCAATTTAGCAATGCTGCCCACACATGATAACCCCCCCTCCTCCCTCCCTCTCTGTGTGTGCATGTGTCTATGTTCAGCTCTAGAGAGTCTATATACAGTATAGTTGTATAGACCTGGACAGGATATTGCCTCCATATGTGATTTGCTCATACACACTATGTTTCCTGCCATGTTACATCACTAAAGAGCAATCACAGCTTTCAGCCTCATCCTACAGCTGAACTGGGACTGCGTACGGATAAACAACACTCTTATTTAGTGTTGCTGATAAATTCACACCGCAAACAACACACACTCCATTACTGCTCTGTTGGAAGCTGATTTGTGGGGAACATTTCCTGAAAACTAGAAGATTTAAAAGACAGCCTTTTCCCTGTCGACTCACAAAGCGTTGCGTTTTAGCGGCGGCAGCGTTTGTAAGCGTTCAAAACCTTTGTGTATTCTCTACGCACGTGTCTCACAACAATTTGAGTTCAATTTTTCAGGGAGGGAGAGCCGAGAGATGTAATTTGCTTGTTTGTCTGTAATCATTGCCGTCTTGCTGCGCTCGCCTGTGTAGCTCGGTGTGTGTGTGTGTGTGTGTGTGTGTGTGTGTGTGTGTGTGTGTGTGTGTGTGTGTGTGTGAGAGAGTTGGTGCTGTAATGACAAGAAGCTTTATTTCCATTTCACAGTTTGCCATCACTGAGTGTCAGTAGTGATTCTCTTCATCCCTGCTGCTCTCTGTCAGTGCACACATCACACACACATCACACACACATCACACGCACTACAGGAATAATTCATCACGGCACACACACAGTCAAGCATACATGGATAAACATGCATCAAACACACCCCCCACACACACAATAACAACCAAAACATATTGTCATAACACACACACACTCAACAAGCCAAGTGCTTAGTATCAGAAAACTATTTGCATCTATAAATCAATACAAAGGAGTTGAGGTTACTAATGTGTTAACTGACAGCGATCAGGATTGAGATTGTAGATACATATATGATTAAAATGAATATTGAACTTTAGGATGGCGTGCTTTTGCTTCACATTGACTTCTAATCCGTCTACAATCAGTCCAATGTTGAGACATTTGGAAGATTGTGTCCTAATATCACGGTGTCCTACTTAAAAAATCCACTTCAAACTAAAGTATAATCTTTAGCGTGCAACAAGATGGGAGCCGCCTGACGCCATGTTTTAATGCGATTGAGAAAGTGTGTCGCCTCCCTCTCTCCCTCCCTCCTCTTGGATGACTTCAAAAAGTGAGCGATGGAGCTGTGTGATGTTTTTTTGGGACGGCAGAGCCTTTACTTTGACTCTTTCATCTGCTGGGTGACTCACTCCCTCTCTCTCTCTCTCTCTCTCTCTCTCTCCCTCCCTCTCTCTCTCTCTCTCTCTCTCTGCCGCTGGGCCTGATGGTGCACTGAGAAAACTAGGAGCTGGATAGGTCTAGGCATGCGTGAAAACACACACACATACAAATCTATATTCTCACCTACACACACACACACTTCTCTGGTACTTTCATGCTTTAATACAGCAACAATGTAAACACATGTCAAAAAATGCAAATGCAAGTATTGACATTATTATTAGCAGGGTTTAATGAGCAGCTTATTCTAAACGCTGTGGACTAAACATCATAAAACTTCTTTCCTCTTTCTCCTAAAAATCTGATTCCCAGCTTTGCCTTTCCTTCCTCTTTCTCTTTCCCCGTTAGTGTGTGAGAGTGAGGTGAATGTAGGCCCCCTTTGATCATCCCACTGCCTGTGTTTCTCTCCTCCTGGTCTAATCCATGACCGACTGAATAATGTGATTTGGTATATCTCCAAATGGCAGCAGACCAACCAAATAACTCTGAAGAGACGGGGGGGGGCAATAGAAAAGGACAAGATGTGACTATGACAACAACAACAATAACAACAACGTCGTACCACCATCTCCTGGCAGAGCGGGAGAACAGTACACACACTGATTCTGGGTCAGGATTAAAGCGTGTGTGAATGGAGTGATGTGGATGTTAGCTGTTTCTGGATCGTTCCAAAAATAGTTGATGGCTGTATTAAGAGAAATAAACCTACTAAAATGTGTGAAGTTCAACTCCAAAAGACTGAATCGCCCTAGTTTCCCTTCCTGCAATCTTTGGAACGCCACCCCCCCCCCCGCACTTCTACGTTTAATCTCAACAAGATGTCTCAGATGTATCAGCCCAGATTGGCTCAACTTGAATTTATTTGCTTCATTCTAGAGCAAACTAGTCAAGTTCAACAGTGGGAGGTGCCAGGGTGGAGTTTCAGCTGTGCTCATGCAAACATAACACAAACACATTAAGTTGGGAAACATCTGAAAAACGGTGTCTTTATGAGAGTACTTGTGATTTCTATAATAACATTGAATGAAGTATCCCTGCAATGTGAAATGACTGCTAATGCTACAGAGTTGACTGAACATTTTAGCTTTGATAACAAGTCAGGTATTGTATTCAGAAGCTGGTGGACCAAACCAGAGCTACATAGTTAGGATAGAAGCTTTTAATTGGAAAAACAGGCACTTCAGTGGGATGCTCATGTTGCTCTGTTATGCTAATAAACTAATGAATTACCAACATTGTGGCAAATTTTTTATTTCCTCACACACGTGTCTGAATCCCACATGTATAAAGCGGCTATAGTTGCAGCGGTCAGTGACGTATCCACAGAGTGACAGTCCACATATCCATTACAACAGCTGTTCACTTGTGTCAAGATGAATCACTTGAGACACCTGATGACAATCCATCTCAAATAGACAAACTCTGGATCTATTTGGATATGGATCTAAACTGGATCTATCTGGATCTAAGATACAAGATCTGCAAAGGTAATGGCAAACCGATCAGATATGGTCATACGTCTGTCGGCCTTTAAACTGTGTTTATCTGTTGTCATCACGAGTTGAGATATAAAAAGAAGCTGCAGAACTCCAGAGGCAGAGTGACTTTAACTCATGCATTCCCTGGGCTTGAAGGAAGAATCTAATCTGACACTTCCCTACAGCAGAAAGAAAAATCAACCAGTCATACGGGATGCGTTATGAAACAGACATTCATACCTCAGACGTTCAACCTGTGTGTGTGTTTGTGTGTGAAACAGCTGACCAGTGCTGTGCCTTTCATGATAAGGGAGTCCTTTGGGGCTGTGGCCTGAGGCAGCTGGTGCTGTGACAGAAGGAGAAGTGATTGGCTGCCAGAAGTCAAAAAGCTGCTTTTTCGTTGGGTGCCGTTTGCCTCTAGGTAGTTTTGTCACACCAACTTAGTGTTTGATGAAATGCCCTCTCCTTTAATCGGAAATGAAAGTAGACAGCAAGTGCATGTACACACACACACACACACACACACACACAGACACACACACACACACACACACAACTCACTACAAATACTGCATCCATCACTGTGTATTTTTGTGAATATGCAATTTTCACAGGCAATTTGAAGCCACAACAATGTGCATCTTCAACAAAGTGGCCCGGCACATAAACTGTACACTCGGGCCACTTTACTACACCTCTGCAATACACTGCAATCCAACAGGCTCCTCAGGTGATCCTACCTTTGTTTTGAATGAAATTGTTGTGTGTGGGGTGTTCATTCAACTCTACTCTATAAGCACGAGGCTACATTTTGAGGAGTTGTTTTCAGATTGCATTATTATGATGTGTTTCTAATGAGAGTTCAGTCTTAGAAATAGCTTTGTAACCTTTTCCCAGACTGACAGTATTTCTCCCTCATCTCTTCTGGAATACGCTTTGATAAAGGCATTGAGTTTTTGTAGAAACCTTGAGACGACTGCTCCACTCTAACAGTAAGGATCAATGTACGGTGGGGTGTTTACACTTTGGGTTAACATCCGCCCTCGCTATCTAGATGTGTTACCTGGATAACGAGGTCATCATGTTTACGATGTAAATTCAAGGCGTACAGTCGGGACACATTCATTCATGAAATCTGCTCAGGAGTTGTAAACACAATGGCGCCTCCTTTTCCCAGCGCTCTGTGCTCCGCTCTCATTCCTAAAGTTATCGGAGTGGGAGTTTTGACTTTCTGTGAATGGAGAGCTGTCACTGAAACCCAGACAGTGGCAGCCCGAGCATAAGAGTTATTATTTATGTAATGAATGAATGATGACCATCTCTTGAGAGAGGAGGAAGGACAGGCTCAAGTGGAGCGATGGCCTGCCTGGGTGAGATTTGATCGCAATGAGCAACAGGCATATCCAGGAAACTAGGACGCATGTTCATGCATGTAGATATGGAATAAAATCCAACCAAACATGAAGTTGCTGTCTGTTTAAATAAAAGCCAATTTGTGTGTACATGTGTATGTCTGTGTGTGTGCGTGTGTGTGCATGTGGTAAGACCGTGTGTTCCTACTTCCTTAGAGCTCAGCTTTGATTTCTGGTAAGGTCGACTCTTTATAAAGAAGCTCTACTGTTCTGGGCCTTGGCACAGCAGCCTGTACGCCAGGGAGAGACAGACAGAGATGGAAGGAAGGGGTGCCAGAGGTGTGGGGGACGATTTGATGGAGGACGTGGGTGTGGGAAGAAGACAGGACTCCTGCTTCTCTGCAGCCCAGAGATGAGGCGTCTTTATCAGGTTCAGAGGAAACCTCAGTGGAGCGAAGAGATTGTGGGGTCTGGGGTTGTGTGCATTCACTGAAGACGGACGGACACACAGACACAGACACACACACACACACACACACACACACACACACACACACACACACACACACACACACACACACACACACACACACACACACACACACACACACACACACACACACACACACACACACACACACACACACACACACACACACACACACACACACACCTCCTCAGCCAACCTCCATCACCTGTCCCCTTTCTTACGTGCTGAACTATCTACATTTCTGATCGTATCTCCTCTGATATTGGGTTTCTCATTTTTTCATCCCGGCAGCTCAGTCCGTCTACTCCCACATCATTATCCCGATCCTCCTGTATCACTCTCTCTCTCTCTCCTTCTCTCTCTCTCTCTCTCTCTCTCTTCCTTAAACGCACACCTCTTTGATGGGAATCCATTCATGGATTTAATGGATTTCTCCGTCCTTTTTTCCAGGATCTGGGAGATGTGTTTGAAAAAAAGGAGAGAAAACGCTGGCCGGCCCAAGCTCGGCTTCTAAGAGCACAGTGGACTGCAGAGGACAGCATTTCTGTCTGCATCAAAAGAAGGAGACATTTTTCAGCTTACAAAACAGGTTGAATTAGTCAATATGGATCTGAGGCCTTACTGACTTCAAACCCCTGTGAAAAACCAGGGTGCATCTAAGTCGCACAAACTTTCCCCTGCTCAGTCTGAAGTCAAATTTGGCGACAGATTAGAAAGTGGAAAAAGGGGGGGGGGGGAAATAGCAAAAGGGTCAAGTATATTTTACAGAGGCGTGCAGTCTCAGTTGAGGAACGATTCATCTTGAATAAAAAGTGAAACTTGCATACTAATGTCTTTTAAAAAAATCCTAAATTCACTCCTTTTCCTAGTTCCTAGTTTCCTTCCGACTGATGGACATACTTCAACCGTGCGTAAACAAAATGGAGACAGACAATTAAGGTATTTCCAAAGAAAGCAGTGAAAGTTTAAGCTTACATCCGCCTAGTGTACAGAAGAAGGAGGGAGGAGCCTGTTTGATGCACTCCTTTCCTCTGACGTGTGTCTCTTTGTTGACTACACCGTGTCTGTGTACCATATGGAGCCAAAATGGCTGCCAAGGTGCTCTGGAGGTCCCTGCATTCCGGGAATAATGCTGCGCAGCTGCCACGGGATGGTGTCTAATGAAAAAGGCTCTCTCTGATGGGCCCTGCACAAGGATTAGGTTCTGATCAACACCACCTTGGGTCAGCTTCCTCCTAGACCAGAACGGGATTATGGGTGATTTTCAAGATATGGGTCCAGTTACTGGCAAAGGTAATGCGAGCGAGAGAGAGAGAGAGAGAGAGCGAGAGAGAGAGAGAGAGAGAGCGAGAGCGAGAGCGAGAGTGAGAGCCTCAAAAGTTCTGAGTGAGTTACTTCCTGGACGGTCAGTTTGAAAATACAAACTGTTAATCTGTTAATCTTTGTAAGCTCGGAACACAAATGTAAGAGGCATCGTTTTGCTTTGCTTGGCTCGGCTGTTGTCACTCTGTGTTCTGATCCTTGTGATAACCCGAAGAAATGAGTAAGTGGATGGGAAGCGTCTATAATAAACAGGAAGGATGATAATGTCATGTTGGTGTGAAATGGTGATCTTCAACACATTGTAAATAATTTGTTATATCTTGTCAGCGTAAGAGAGAACGGCTATTTCTCTAAGAAGTTTGGGAAGTTGGCCAGCATTTCATTCAACATCTTCATCCCTTGTTTTCATCCCTTCCTCCCTGTGCTCCACCCACCTTCTCCTGAGCAGAGTCCTTCTCCTGCTGGTGGCTTCTCTCCAGGTTGCTCCGAATGCGTTCCATGTCAGTGCGGAGCTTCTCCAAGGATGCCTCCTTGTCCAGGGCTGCCTTTTGCTTCTCCTCATCGAGGAGCAGAGCCATCTCAGTCAGCTGCTGCTTATGGTGGGCACGGCACATCTGAAGCTCCTCACGAAGACTTCCCAATTCCTCTGATAAATCTGAAAGGGTCTGGGGAGAGAAACAAGGAATGAATGTGTAAGAAGTTAAATAATGTTATGTTGACTTTTGGCCACACAAAAAATGTGGATTCTGTGGTTCTGCTGGTATTCAGACGTCCATTTCATCAACAGAAATAAAAGTGAGAAGTCAGCTCAAACTCTTTATCGATACATAAAATGATCCCTTATTGATTTCTTTATATTGAGATATTAATTGATGTGGACATTTCGGAATAGTCCTTTATTTAAAACAGACATATTATTTTTTCACTAGCCTTCAGTTCCATAAAACAATAAATAATAATTTAAAGAAGCTGTTACTCAGGGCAATAGAACATTTCCACAATAAACAATGTAACGTATAGGAGAGCAACAGTCTGATTCTTGGCCCACATCAAAGTAGGTGCATTCCACTAAGGTCAGCTGGCAGGCCTTAACGGGGGAATTAACAGTAATCAAAGGTCACTGCATCACAGCCAAGGCCACTTTTGATGAGAGAGCGAGAGAGAGAGAGAAATATACAGAACAAGACACAGAAAGAGATGATTGCATTAAAAGGAATAACCAAGACCATATGTAAGAAAAGATATTTAGATTGCATGTTAATCTATGTACTGTATGTATTCAGTCGGATGTGTGGAGCGATGTTTAGTTCTTTACACGGATGAAAGTTTCCCAAACATTTAGATATTTCTGTTTTCCTCTCTGTGTAAACGCTCTGAGAGTGTGGGGGCTGCTAAGATGGGATGACCTCTTTCCTGACCTTTTTCTCTTTGAACTGCTCAGCCTTGACTTTGCCCAGAAGAGCCCTTTGATAATGCTGCCAGTGAGTGTCCACATTACATAGCAGGAATGCTAATAACACAACCCCAGGGCCTCTACAACAGCAGAAATAGGGTGGCCTGACACGTGCAATAGAGCTTCATCTCAACACTTTGGGAAGTAAATGTCAAAAGGAATAAATAAGCCTTCTGTTCTCTCTAAACGCTCACTGCTCGGACAGTATAATGACGATTGTTTACCAAGGCAATTAGGGGGAAGTGACCTGAAACAGACTTCTTTCGTACAATTAAAATAGCATGCTTACATTTAACTAGAGAGCCGCAAAAGATGTGACGTGTATCTATCATTGCTCTCAAACAGAGTATAGGATAAAACCATCTGTCTCTATACGTTACAACACAGATAAGCATTCCTGTGTTGTGTAGGCAGTGCTAAGATGCAACGGCTTTACGGCGTTTCACACTCTCCTACCTACATTGCGTGTATTCCTCAGCTATTGCACGACCTCATCACTCCTCTCGGTTTACTCCGTTTATTTCTTACTTTGGTTTGCACTGTCTGCTCCGCCTGCCGCCCCCCCTCCCTTCTCTTCAAAAGCCTGGGCAACCCAGGACAAGGCAATATTAAGGCAATCAGACAGAAAGTGTCTGAAGTCTTTTTTGGCAAGCACTGGGGAGAATCAAAGAGACTTCAAAGGGACTGTCACAAAAAACAGACATGCTTTGGCTCCGTGTTTTACTCTCTCCTGCACCCGGCACATATACTCACACAGGGTTAGACATGCATAAACAGATAAACAGCCACACACACACACATTCTTGCTGTCACACGCAGCACATCCACAGAGCATATGAGGTAAACACAAACATATTGCAATCCTCTGCGTCTCACTCCAGTCTCTTAACATTACCAGTCTCACTGCTCTCAGCTTGCGCCTTCAAGAGCGTGCAGCTATTAGATCTAAACCCCCACCCCCCCGAAAAGTCTTTAATGTATAATTCTCTCTGCAACAAGTATACATGATCTGTCTTCCAAAAATCTTTTAATAAGTTGGGGTATAATCACTGGCAGCGACACTTCAGAAACTTGTGAGGCCAAAAAGAGCAGATTTCCTTTTTTTGGGGGTAAAATGAGCACAGAAGCTTTAACAAGGCAAACTGTATGTTAGTATGTTGATGTTGAATATGGTAATGAAGCAGGCCGTGGCAACAATGAGTGTGTGAAATGGATGATATTGGGTTAACTGTATCAGCTCAGACGGTGAAAGCATGGCAGTACAGCTGAAGAGAGGGCGGGAAAGCCCAGAAAATGCGGGAAATGTGGGAAAAGAGAGGCAACGAGGCAACTTAAAGCTGAAAATGTGTGATTTGTAAAGGAATATGGGGATGACGGCTACACTGCTTGAATCTGAAATAAAGCAGTTCCGCGAGTTTCATAGGTAAACCTGTCCATCCAAGTTCAACCAATACATCACCCAGTACCAAACCCTGCTGACGATGTTTACTGGCAAAGGTATTTGTGTCACAGTTTCGGTTTCAATAAAGTTAGTAAGTGGTGTTCCTGCACTGGTATTCAGTTCAGAGTGTGTCTTTAAGTACTGCCTCTCATTTACACACACGAGACGGAGCAAACACCTGTGAATATGCGTGGTATTTACATGTGAAATAGTATTTATGTCGCATCTGCAATACAATTGACACAAGTATTATTTAATTAGAAACCCGATGACAAATCCTTGCTCAAAAAGATAAATAATACACCCGTGTTGAGAATGAAAGAATGGCGTCTTAAGTAAACTGAGTGGTGTAATGAATGTTTAACGGCTGTTGTGTCAGCTTGTTCAAAATCCATCTGGCTGAAATGCGAGGTTGTGATGCGATGCACATATTAAATGGCTTCATGGTTTCTAAAAGAGCGTGCAGTAATACTCGACACATCACAGGGCCATCAGCTGTCACCCACGACTTCGCCTGTGATCATTTGTTCGGGAAAGGAAAGAATCAGTCAAATCAGTTTCTCAGATGGTGCGTGGGACAGTATGTTGAAATCACACAGCGTACACACACACACACCGACACACACCAGCTTAGTGGGACACAAGGCGAGTAACGAGACGAGACGAGAAGAGACGACCCACTTGACGATACCTAGATCCCAGGGACGGATCACCGGTGAGTGACAGTACACGAGCACTGAGACGATCAGTGTGTGTGTGTGTATGTGTGGTGATTCAGCTGTCTGCCCTGTCCTCCTCATCAGACATCCCCTCTGCTTTAACTCAGTCTGTCAACACCCTCTTCATTTGTCTCATCTTTATCAATTACTCGGCGCTGACGGGCTTTGAACATTGGACGGCGTCATTATTTAGTCCATCACGGCACAGAGGAAAGAGGAAAGAGGCCTCACAAGAACTCTGTCCTCTCTGATGCCGTTTGAAGTCCAGATGGTGTGAATGTTTCATTAGAGAAAGAAAGTTTTTTTTCCAGGAGCGTAACCTCAAAAAAATATCTTCCGAAGAGTTGGGAGAGAAAGAAAATATGAGAATACGGCTTCTGCATAGCCCAAATAGATCAACCATATATTTAGGTTATTTGCAAAACATTTCATTTAAAGGAGCGGGAAGAAATGGAAATATGGCTGCGCGTGTGTGTGTGTGTGTAAAGATTTCAAAGGAATCATAAAGACTCCACAGGGTAGCAAAAAAGGCTGCAACAACAGGATTAGTCTGAGGATTTAGAGTTGTTTTACGGATCCCAAAAGCAGTCTACAATACTTCTTAGTCCTCTGGAGGGCATTGATAAGTTAAAAGAACAACACAGAACTGCAGGCGGATTCGTTTCAACAGCCAGAACTTTCATCATCGTCGACACACAGCTAGCTTAAAGCGCCACCTCCACCAAGTGAGTTTGGCTTCTACTGCACGCCGTCTACACATGATGATGTTCCCTTAACCAGCTTTAGAGTCAATGCTTGTCCCGCTGCTGATTCCAGGAGGAGAAAGAGTGAGTCTGGAAGTAAAAGACAGGTAGGGGGGGGGACCGGGGACCGGGGCCCGGGTTCAGTTTCAACCACAGCAGGCCTTCAGATCCCTGCTTCCTCACACGCCACTCTGTTTGACAGACTTGGAAGAATTGAGTTACTTGTTGGGCTCGTAGGCCCCGACTGTCAAGAAGCACAAGATGAATTAAAAGAAAAGAAGCTGTGTTGTGTGCGTTCCATGTTTTCTATATGCATCTACAAAATACTACACTCTCCACATTCAAATTCAGTTCAGAAAGGCTTGAATTGAAGGGCCACAATAGAAGTTTACTGCTGTCACTGTGACAGGCTGAGAGTTTTCAGGGCGTAAACAAGTTTGGTAATGCAAAACTGTTTAATAATAAGTGGCTTTGCTCAATGTGAAGCTCATCTTTAATACATACGGCTGCTGCTATGTCAGCTTCTTGTCATTTTAACAGAATATCCGTTGAACAGTGTGCACACAAGTCAAATCAAGTCACACTGCTCCAAGTTTCAGAAACCTCACAACCCAATCCTCCATCTTTCCCAGGCCTAAATGGAAGTCTTGATATCTGATGCTTTGATATGTGACATTACACAAGTGTGCGATCTTTACTCAAAATGCTGCATGAGCACCAACAGGAGCTGTGAATATCAGATCAGCACTGTGGATGTTTGTTTTCTGCCACCCCCTGAGATCTGCCATTTTGTCAAGATGCGTGTCATTTTGACATGAATAAAACAGGATGTTAGTAGCAGAAAAGACCGGCTCTGACGGCATAGCAAGAAGAAAATCACACACACTCGCTGGTGCCACCGGGTGCTGTGACAGACATTTCCCAAAAACAAGAGCAGAGGAATGAAAGAAAAGGGGAAATTTAGCGTTTCCTCTTTACCGTAGAGCATTTGGATAATAAAGACATTTTTAACGTTCTGTGTAGCTGGTAGGAAAACAAGCATGGTTGTTCTATAAAATGATGTTTAGTGGTGTATAAAAGAACAACTTCACTGATCCACTGAAGTTATGACAGTGTGTCCTTCATGCTCATGACAGGGCAGCATTGTGAACCTTTGTGGGATCACCTGAGGAGGAGCTTCAATGTTGTATCTGAAACTTAAGCTTAAATCAAGCAACAGAAAAAGAAAAAGAAATGTTGCGTATTTATAGATTGTTACAGTCGCCTTGGCTTTCAATCAAACACAAAATGACTTCCCGCTTCAATAAAATATATTTTAAATAATAAACCTATGGATGTGTTAAACACTCCTGGTAAATATTTGCTATCTGATTCAAAAATAAAACGGAGCATTGTTTAGCTGATTTACAATTTGTTGGCGGTTGGTTTGGTGTCTGGCACCATCTGCACTCATAATCAGTGTGAGCGCCATTTGTCCAAAATTACAACATATGTCTGGCTTGATCCCTATCTCTAACTAAGAGCCGGTGAACAATTCTCTCCATGCTGACAATGTCCATTTCATCCAGAAGCCTGAGGAGTCAAATACATCCCCAGTTGGGGGCTAGTCTATCAAATGGCTTCCCACAGAGCTCCAAGCTAGCCCAGCCTGTAGACAGACGAGGGAAGACAGAGGGGCGTAAGAAGAAGACCTGCTGTTGATTTGGCTAAATGATAAAAGAATAGTCTGAAGCTGTCAGGGGCATCATTAATATAGATTCAAATGTCATACACTCATTGTGCGTCGCTGTCGATGCTGAAAATCAAAGAATATCCCGTTTTCTGGAGGGGAATGGCTACCTGCCGAGAGAGGAAGCCACACACTCTTCAGCGGGAGAGCAGAAGGCGCTCGGCGATGGTCCATTACCGGACAGCGGAAAAGAAAAGAGAAATTCAACTTAGGATTTTAGAATAAAAGGCAGGCGCTCAATGGAACAGAGAGATTTCTCCTCCTTTATCTCGCTACCTGTGGTTTTCTAGATTTCGCGAAATCCTGCTGCGATTAAATAAATGAATTCAGAATAAGATTAAAGTTAAGACAACGTGAAATTTGGATTAATGGACATTTACTTTAGCCTGTGTGCTATGTTATGTTAAATTTGTTTTACTTTGTGAAAAGTGAATAAAAATGTTATTCATACAAACGCTTGCAGTATACACACACACACACACACCCATGTAGAAAAAAACATACACACCAAAACCCAAAAGTACCGTAACCCGCTGTGCTTTTGAAACTCCAGGAAAACATCAGCGGCCAAAATACAAAATGGTTGTCCACGGGAGAGCGGCGGGTCAGTGTGTAAGTGTGTCTGCGAACGCGGATCATAGGAGACCCCCTACCTGGGCACTGCGCTTCCTCCACTCCTGGGTGTGCTGTTGGTGCTGCTGCAGGGCGGCCCTGGCCTGCCTCTCCAGGCTGCTCACCTCCCGCTGGCGCTCCTGGACCAGGCTGTCCTTTTCCGCACTGTGCTGCTGCTGTAGCCGCGTCCTCTCCTGCTCATGCTGCACGTGCTGCTCAGCCATCTGATTGGACAAGCGGGCAAAGAGAGACTTCATCAGCTAACACACACGGAACAACCCTGTCGTCATGACAACTTGTCCATCCACCCATCCGTCCTTTCTTCCTCCGGTTCCGTCTACCCCTGCCCTTTATCCAGACATGTGCCCAACCAGATTGGCGCAAATGGTGAAATGGTGGAATGAAGGCGAAAAAAGTTTCTCCACTTCTTTACATTATCAGAGGATGACATGATGTGATGTGTTTACATCTGGTGTACCTCATGCTGCTCCCACACCCTCCCACCTCTCCTACCAATTGTACGGACCAACCCTCCATGTCCCACTCCCCTCTTTCTCCAAATCTGTCCCTCTCGCCTCATTTTTTTGCTCGGCGTGTAAAAGCGCAGCTAGATGGAGCTACACAAGCGAGCTGGAAGGGGTTAGCCATCTGGCAGCGCTAACTAACCAGTACCCCATGCTATGCATCAGACAGCATGTGAAAATCGGCTTAGGCAATAACGATGACAATCATTATAAACCCCAAATCGGGAAAAACGCAAGAAGAGGCGGATGAGACTTTATGAAGAATGGCATAGGGAAAAAAGAAAAGGGCGATATACGCTTGATCGTGCTGCTTTAATGTTGAAACGTATTCGCTGACAAACTAATGCAGAATATACTAAAGAAAAAAAGCATAAACAAAATTGAATTCACTATCGCTTAGTAAATATTTTTTGCAATGAAATGATTGTGATTCTGGAAATAAACAAAATTCATCATAGTACGTGCAACTAAAGACGGACATAAGAAGCCAGACAACCGCTAACATTTACACCAGCTGCACCAATCAAGAGCCAGTCTACACAACGGCATAAACACATTCAGACTTCAGACTCACTGGTGTTACAACCAGCTATACACAATACAGTAGAAGAAAATAAAACACCTCTAATGGAGCGCAAAGCTCCAATCTTTCAGGGTTTAATCATCCTGTCAGCTGAAGCAAGTCTGTAAACCAGCGTGGCTGTGAGCGATGTCACCTGCTGGGAGGTGAGCCTCGCCGGCACAGCTCCCAGCCTCCCAGCCCCAAAAGCTTTTCCCAGGCTCTGTTCCTTTCCCACTCCCCCATGGCGGGAGGACGAGTGACCCCCATACCATCCTGCCGCGCTGCCCCAGCCAGAGCCCTGAAAGGACAGCAGGGGCCTGGGGCCCATTCGCCTCCCTGCTTTGAAGCTAATCTTCTGCACATTGTGCTTGATGGCACCCTACCTGGTCTGCCGGAGAAGCGGAGATGCAGAGGCTCTATCCCTGCTACTCGCTCTATCCCCAGCCCTATCTCGCACGCTATTCAGAGCAGGTGATGAATGAGGGGCAATCTACAGGATGCCGGATTCCCTCACTGAGACCAAGGCCACAATAGACACTTCATTTTGGCAGCCAACAATTTATCATTGGGCTTTTGGGAGAGCTTTAGTAAAAGAACCCCACCAAGGAAATTACAGCTGAATGAAAATGTATTTTATCTCTAGGGCTCAGTTTGTGATGCTGAAGACACAACTGTGTATGTAGACGCACACTAAATAAGTCTGACACATGGAGGAACATTACAAACTCCATCAAAACACAACACTATGGAAACCCTGTGGTAAATCTCCACCATGATGAGCTCTACTGGACATTCTATGGAGATAAGATTTGTTTGTATTGATTCCGATAACGGATCAGATCCACAGCCAGGACACACAAGTCACATTCATACAGCAACAACAGAAGAGTAGGAGATGAACTCCTCAGGAGGTCAGCAGGACATGCAAGAACGGAAATAAAGGAGGACAACCTGGCTTCCTGTTCAATCCTCTAGAGTCTTTTTGTTTTGGAAGAAAGAGCGGTGACCCTGTGAGATAATAAAAAATGATCAAGATAGATCCGTTGTAAGGAGAAAACATTGTAAAGAAAAAGGACAGAAAAAAGATGATGACAGAGATAAAATCGAGCAAGGAGCATGGTTGCGACATCCTGCAGCACCATCCCTCAGTGGAGGATGCTGGGTGCTGCGGTTCTTAAAGGGACCGGCGTGGCAATGATTTGGGAACAGCGAGTCCGTTACAGCACAGCTTGGTGCTAAACGCACAGCTTGGGTTGGGTGTTACTGCCCAGCAGGACTCCTACACGCCTCGGCTGACGTGTGTGTGTGTACGCTTTCAGACGGGACAGAGAAATAATGGGCTTCTACTACACACCAGGGGGCAATGTGAAATCTTCAGGAAAGGGGGTGGAGACAGACAGTAGATTGTGTCTGGTCCTAGCAGGGTTGAGTGTGAGAATGGAGGAAGAGACAGACTCGAGACAAACCCCTGTTACCCAGTGTAAGAGCCGTGCTAATGAAGATGTCCATTTGGCGGTCTTGAGTATCAATGTGTGTGTGTATTTATGAAGAGTTCACACACTTATGGCTATAAACTTTGAGCCCCTCTAACATCCTTCTTTAGGTCACCATGACGATGTCCAGCTGGCATTAGAGTGAGTTGGAAAGCAACTCCTTCATAAATTGTTCCCATTATGAAGTCTCATTGAAGCTGCCCTTGTTGAATGCGCTTCTGTGATTGGCTGAATGGACAAACTTCACCCTGTGCCCTAGTGAGACCAATCTGCTGACTAGACATACAGTGCGCGCGCGCACACACACACACACACACACACACACACACACACACAAATACTTATGGTCATATGGCCTATGATTGCAAAAATGTAGTGAGTATGTTTACATGCCATGATAAAACTTCAATTATACTGTGATTAAAGCAATAAATACATTTCTTTTCAAACGGTACGTATACACAATAATGAGATTGAAAATGGGTGCATGCTCCTGAGAAGCAGACCTAATTTATGCGCCTGCAAATTGATTTATTCAAGCACATAAATGTCTTATTCAGAGTAAGACACTACAGTCGTTAAGTGGCCTCTCCTCATTCTGCCATCATCTAACCCAATACTCTATCAAATCACATGTATTCCTCCAAACATACAGCTTAACTGCATGTTTACCTTATTCGACAATTAAAATGATTATTGAGTGCATGGAAGCATAGTTTGTGGAAAGTGTATGTGCAAACACACTCTACAAAAGACATCAGAGATCACACACGCACACACACACATTCTCTATCACGCTGTCTTCAAAAATAGTGTCACCAGCATTCATATCCCCATCACCGCAAACACAAGGCCTTCATCTTCATACTCCTTTAAGACAAAAGCCTTCCTGATCTGCAGCTGAAGCTTATATAGTTTGCGTTGTCTGTCAGCCGGCTCTTCAGCGCTCTGTAGCTCCAGATGACAAACAGCACTTGAACATTCTCTCCAACGCTTTGATTGCTAACCTGTTTGTCACATGAAATGGAAAATATGATTGCTTAGAACTATTTGTGCCAGTTAGAACACAGGACACTTTGACATTCTTACAGTTATCTTATGCTTAAAGAAACATCACTAGGATATAAATACAAACCACTTAATGGCTGAAATGAGAGTCAGATAGAGAGTTAGTTTTATGCTAATGGATCTTTGCAGCAAGAACTGAAAAGATGCATTTCTAGGAAAACTTGTTCTTGGTGAATATTTAAGGTGAAATGTAAGGCTTACATCGTTATTAACTCTTTCCAAATGTCATTCTCCATGTTAACGCCATTATAATTACAAACAACACCGTTCAACCACGGAGCAAATCAATAACAGAATCCCATTTCTACACTTCTTGGAATGAACCGCTGCCTTTATATCCTCCATTTACAACTCTCCACAGCAATTTACACGCAGGGAAACTCCATCTGGATTGGAAATGAGTGTGGGCATGCTTATTAACAGGCAGGTTGAGCGCTAGCTAGGTGCTCAACGGGTGCTCGGAAATCAATCATGTTTTGGATACAGATGGAAAATAGAGATGCACACTAGTTAGAGCTGTATCCTCTTGAGGTTTGTGTAGACCCATATGCTCACATTACATGGACATATGGAGATAAGCTCCATCCTATGAATATGATGAATATTCATGATTTGTTAAGATATGCTGTGTAAGTGGTGTTGAATAGAATCATTAATCTTTGAGCTCACGGTACAATTAGTAGCTACAGCGAGCTGCACGAGTACGGCCACGGTTACAGGCGTGATTACTATGATAGATATTACACTCCGGATTATTAATCTCAAATAGCACAACCACAGGTGAAGCTACGTAAATGTTTCTATCGTTAAATCAATACAATAAGAAGTCTTAAATAAATTGTTCATTCACCTGTAAACTACACATTATTTTCAACTTTACAAAAAAAGGTGATCATTGGCTAAAATACAGAATTAGATTGAATTACGGTAAACACCTTTTATGGTTATGGTTACTAAGGTTACATTCATATTGAAGTTGTGCTTCATGTCTCCAGAATGAGACTGTCTGTCTCTGATAACATCCATTCCTATGAATTAATGGAGTCTGTTGCTTTGAAAACAGATTTCTTCCCATCATCAATCTACATTTCAATGAGTTATGAAAATGGTGTCTGGACTGTTTAAGGAAGGAGAGTGAGGCAGATGTGATGATAAGGGGACCACGCGTCTGCTTCGCACATTGTGTCAGCTTTCAATTGGCAAGGTTTAAGATGTTTATTGAAATCCAATCTAAGTTTAATCTAAAGCATGTCCCTTATCACGAGGAGTTAATCAAGCAGAACCAATGGGGAGGAGGAAGAGATTTTTCCAAATGGATGTCACTCAGGCACGCTCCGACAGGCCAAGCATTGACTGATAGTGTGGAAAAGATAACAATGTTGACGGTGATGACGTAGATGCAGGCAGACAAACACACACACACACACACACACACACAGATGGACAGACAGCTACTACAGACTCATACAGACCTGCTGCTCAAATTTCTGTCTGAGTGCATCAAGTTGTTGGGAGAATTCTCTGGCCTGGTTTTCCCTGAGGGCCTTGGAGCGAACAAGGTCTTCCTCTACCTTCTCCATCTGCAAGCATGAGGACAGAAAACACATCGGTGAGGGAAAACAATTCCATTTCCATCTTCATTACTCAGTATATGTGAAGTCATACGGTCTATGTATAACATTAGACAATTCTCTTACAACTTCATAAAATATTATTCCTGAAATAGACACAGACAACAAACATGGAGAAATATAATTTAGATCATAAAGGCAAAACCAAGAATGTGCCTTAAACTGAACTAAAGCACAAAGGAGCCTTAAAGTAGACTAATACTGACTTCATATATTACATCAACATATGTTCTATGATATGTGTAACGCTTAGGAAGTATTAAACATGTTTTGATGAAGCCATATAAACTGCTAAAGCATCCTTTAAAGAGGTTTGATTCAGTCTGGTGCTTCTCTGTTCAAACACTCCAGTCCAACATTGTGAAGCAGATTTTAAAATGAGAGAGAAAGAGGGATGGAGAGGAAGAGAGCGATACAGATAATCCGTTTAGATACAACCCGATCTGCAGACAGACGATGATGGGGGAAAGACGGAGGGATGAAAAAGAGAGTAAAATCTTCTCTTCTTCTTCTTTTGAAGTACTTTCTGCAACATTAAAGACTTAGCAGGGGAACACGATGGAGCGATGCACCAGTGAGTGGGGGAAAAGCAGGGGAGAGAGAAAAAGAGGGAGAGAGGATGATGGGGATGCAAAAGAGATTGCTCCTCTCTCTCTCTTGTGGCTTTGATGTGGGCCGAGGATAAAGTCAGATTGGAGATCGTGGATGCCAGAGGCTCACTGGGGAGAGAGAGGAAGCGAGCAGGAGATGGAAGGATGGGAACAGGAGTAGAGAGTAGCAGGGATGAGAGGAGGAATACAGCAACAGAGACATGTTCCAAGTTAAACTCAAGACGTCCCTTGCTATCTAAGTAAATAAAACACATAGAACAGATTTAAGAGGCTTGCATTCAAAAAAGCTGAAGCCACTCTACCTGAGACTACAGAAATGTAAAGGCTATATCATTGTAGCTGTGTTAAAATAAACTACAAAGCACTCACTTCAGCATGTGTGGGCTCCCATGGATGACTATGCAGCCAATGAAATAAAGGATTTACAGTATATTTATGTATTTTTTAAGTGGCAAAGCGTTTCTCCATATGGTTCAGTACCCGTTTAAACCACCTGCACCTGTTTTTCACCCTTCAGATCCATCAACACCACAACATCTCATAGCCTGCAGGGCTTCAGTGTGTATTCTTGCTCTTATGTGCATTTAAAACTAACATTCCAGGCATAAATCTGTTTTGTTATTTCACTTCTTCTTTTACTAACAGTTGCTGTACCTTACTTGGACTAATCAGTGGCTTAAAAAAAGAAAAATCAAATTCTAATCTTGCTTACACCTCTTTTAAACATCCAGAATCTAACTGCCCTGTCAATAAAGCCCACACACAGAATACCCAAAAGTGTTGAACAAAAAGGCCTGTAGCCAAACTGACTTGTAAGACAGCATCAGGAGTTTACAGCTGACTGTGTATTGATTGGCAAACTCTACCAATAAGCAGCAGCCCACGCGGTGCTGAGTGCTGAACGCGAGACTGGCCTAACGTACTAATTAGACCGGCTGCTTAAAGTGACCCGCTCTCCATCCAAACCCTATCAGCCCACGGCACAACCGCTGAGGTGAAGTGAGGTCACTAGGTAAGAGCCAAGGAATAACTGCAATAGCTTAATGAACAGAATAACAAATAGGTTTATATATTTGGAGAAAGGAAATGAATGAAAAGAGCCTAGGGATGACAGCGCCTGTCTCTTATGTATACAGTATGTAGCTTTTTCACATAACCAGGCAGCTAAAAGGTGCCAGAAAAATATAATTTATGGGACAAAGTGTGTCCTGATGGTGCATTTCATTTAACAGCTGGCCTGAAGGGAACATGGAAATACAGAGGGAGAGAAGGACAAAGACATATGGAGGAATTTTAATACAGCCAGCGTGGCGCCATGATGCAGCTGTGGTCAGGCTGTGTCTTTGCAGCGATGTGTGAATGTGTGTGCATGGACCAACACCAACATGTGTCTGTGCCTCCAGACCTCTGCATTGTCTTGGTTTTGATCACTTATTATCTAACACGTCGCTCTTCAGTCAAGCAGGTAATTAACAAAACAGACATACCTGGCACACAACTGAATGAAATGTTGGTAAACGAGTGAATATGTGGATTAATATAATGAACAACAACAACATAACAAAATGTACCCGTGTAGGCAGAACCAATGTTTTCCATCATATATGACTTATACATGAAGTACTACAGCTCATGTCTGGATTGGACACCGTGTCTGAATATTGGAGATATGTAGACACACCTCTGTTTGGGGGTAACTCCCTCCTGCACATGTAGCTCATCAGAGTTGTGCTTAAGTCCTCATATAAGTCTGTGTATGGACAGGATTTCTGCTATTGTGGTATGCATGTGTATCTAAACTGTGAAAATGGACAAATATGTGTGGTACCTATTGTGTGTGTGTGTGTGTGTGTGTGTGTGTGTGTGTGTGTGTGTGTGTGTGAAACAAACCTGGAGTTTCATGTCAGCATAGGCCCTCTCAGAACTGAGCTCCACCTGTTTCTTGAACTTCTCCAGTGCAAGATCTGCCTGCTGGATCTGCAGCCTTTGGTTTTCCCTAGCTCTGTCCAACTGGCTCTCCGTGTCCCTTCAAACCATGCACACACAGAAAACACACTTTTTAGTTATCCAAACATTGATCAAATCTGGTAAATAAGTTGGTTTATAATATTGAATACAAAACAATTGATGTTATTTCAGTGCTGTGGAGAGAACACAGAAATTAACCCTAGAAATTAAGTGTTAAAACTGAGGCTAGGGTCCAGAGACACAATCATAAAGGTCAAATTAAACTACAGAGAGAAATAGATTTGGATCTTTCAAAGACAGACAGACGGTAAAACTTGATTCATGTGATTAATTACATTACCATGGTTACATGTTTGGAAAGATGCTACACTACAGCGGCAAAAAAAAAACAGAAACAGACAAAGTTAAAAACTACGGTAAAAATGAAAAGGAGGCAATGAAAAAAGGCAAAGGGGCAAAAGAGAAAAAGGAATGTGCAAGCTCTGGCTCCTCTTTGTAGTTCTCTGTCTCTTTGTAATTTTGGTCTCTCTCATGTCAGACATCAAACGACAGAGAAATTGTTTTTTTTTCTCCTCTCTCCCAATTTTGTGTACTCTGTAATTATTAATCAGTGTCGTTGCATGGCTGCCTCCTAGGCTCAGCCAGACACAAAGGATATGTGGAGAGACTAAGACGGAAAAAAGAAAGAAAAAAAAAGAGAGGAAGATGTAAAAGAGGATGTCACTTAAATAGCAAAGTTTTAAGGCAGAGCAAAAAATTGAATTGGGTGGAAGCACATTTTTGTGTGTGTGTGTGTATATGGGTCTTTGTTCATAAGACAGTCACAATCTGTGTGTGTGACAACTCTACTGAAGTCATGCACTATGACCAAGTTGGAGCAGAAGTCGCTGGTGCTGCACCTCTGAGGAGACACCAAAAAGTTACTGCAGCAACTTCAAGTTTGTGACAGACTTAAACACACAGTATGATGCTGTAAAAGTGAGGAGAGCAGTTTGTGTGTGTGTGTGTGTGTGTGTGACAGTGACTGCGTGTGGTCACCAGAGTGGTAGACAGCATGTCACCATCAATAACAGAGCAATGATGGTGAGATGAGAGGACAGAGAAAACACTCAAGCAGGCCTGGCAGGGAGAAAAGGAGCAAACGGATGGAGGTAGAGAAAGCAAGACGGAGAGAGTGAAGCGGGGAGAATAAAAGAGAATGAGGAAGGAAATAGGCGGGCCGAGGCAGCTCCTTGGCTTTAAATGGATCTCTGGTCAGAAAAGTGGAAGTTACCGGAGTCTCAAATTAAAGATGTGCCTTCTCTCAAGAGGAAGTCTTCTCATCCCTTACTGCTAAACAACTGTTTAAAGGGGAGGAAGAGGAGAGAGGAGAGGAGAGAGAGGAGAGGAGAGGAGGGCTTGTGCTGGAGAGCAGACACCAGGGCTGCAGGGATGCCGGCATTTTCCCGGACTGCACTAACCACACAACGCCACGTGCTATTTGTATTTGTATGCGTATAAAGACATTGATCACACACACACACACATACACTCACATTCACAGACTTCAAATACATTCAGAAGCAATATTAATTACTTATGCAAGTAATCTTAAAATGGGTTTTTAGGAATTGTATGGGCTGGAGTGTGGGTGGAGAAGTGCAGGAAATAGACAGGCAAATGCAAACTCACATGGATGTGGACGCCTCTGGTCTCTCACATAAAAGATAGAGACGAGAGTCAGAGCGTGAGTCTGTGTGTGTGTGTGTATGTGTGAGTATGTGTGTGTGTGTGCCCGCGCAACTGCGTCTGTGAGCTCATCCAAACGGAATGATAACGAATCCACAGACACATCAAAGGGGCCTGGAAAAAAAAAGAGGGAGCACATAAAAAAGGGAGAGAAAAATGCAAAACTGAAATATTCAGAGGCCTCAGAAGAAAAATAAAACAGGCTTTGGTTTTCATCCACATCCCCAGAGGAAGAGGAAGAGGAAGAGAGAGAATGAAACAGAGAAAATAAGAGACCGCAAATAAGTGAACACAAATGAGAGACAGCACAGGAGAACATCATTGACCGGTTTTAAAAAGTACACACCTACATGTACAGTACTTTAAACTATTTACATTACACAGTGTTCAATCGTATTACCGTAGTTTCACCCCGTTTCTCTCTCTCTCTAGTTTTACAAGTAGTCATAGAGGAACAATAGACTTATTTCTAAAGGACGATCTAATTAACCTACAAACCTAAACCCTACAAAATGGAAGAGCTCAGTGGGTTAATACAGTGTCGTTGGAGATTGGCGGAAGACTTCAACTACTGTGTGCACACTGTCCCCCATCAAGTATCCCTAACACACCAACAGTGGAAGGAGTGACACACACACCAGCCTGTGTGTCTTCCCTCAAAGCAAACTAAACACCCTAAGGACAAAGAAGAATGAAGCAATAGTACGGGTGAATGAAATGTGGTGAGAGCCAGGCTGGCAGTGCTTCTACGTGGGTGGATAAACATAAGGGTGGGACAGAGAACACTGTACTACACGTCTCTCTCACACTTAACAATGTCTCTGGAGGTTATCAGTCAGTTCCACAACTGACTTCAACACCGTTATCTATTCATGTACACACACACACACATCTGAAATGATGGATTCAATCAGAAGCATGTATGTAAGTTACACTGAATATGGTAATAACTCAAGATCATTAATACACTACATGTAGGATAGAGATCAAAACTGGATGATGCTGCTGCCTTTGGTTTGGCATGGGATGAGAAAAGAGGAACATGGTAGTGATGACAGGGTTTGGATCAGGGATTCTCTTGCCTCTACGGTATGTTTAGATTGATTTAGCTTCATGAATTATGCAGAATACTTTGTTGTAATCTGCTAAATCAACTACACGCTTATCCATGATGTTGATTTCATGTGTTTGCGTGTGGTTAACAATAACAACACAGAACGTCCTAAGATGCACGTCTAAAGGAAGTCCATTCAGATCAGAGGATGCTCCGATCATTTATAGTCGGCGCATGTTTGAACGAAAGTTAGCTAACCAAGTGTAAAGATGTCTAATCCAATGATGTGCCACAGTTGAGGCAAGAGGAGGAACAGCATATTGTCTTACACTGTGATATGAACATGCCATATTATCAACAATTGCATGGATTACATGATGAAATATTGCCATGCTCAGATATGAGAAGCTAGTGCTGAATAACAAAATACAAAGATACATATCAGAACTAGAACCTACCATATCCAATTCATTCAACATTGGAAAAATGAGGCATTGTCTGGAGAAGCTTCAGTAGGAGTTATTGCCCTGTAATACTAAATAATGACTTCCCACTCTTTGAAATGAACCGTTTGTTCAATTTAGTTCCAAGTTGGGTTTTTATTTGTCCTTTCATTCAATCTTTATAGCCGCTAATCTCGTTCAGGGTCGTCTAATGAATCCACAAGGACAATACACAAAACAAAAAGCATCCATAAAGATAACCATCTCCAAATCTACCATTCTGTCTGCATCTGACACTTCAAGTAAAAGGAGAAAAGGGTGAAATGCCAATTTCTTAACCAATAATACTTTCAATATCTTGTAATGCAGCACAGCCAGAAGACATGCTGTTAGTTTTCCCCCAGTATAGGGAGTCTAAACATTGCTTTCCTGCTGTTACTACTGCTGTAGAGCTTTCCACCTACACCTGCTGTACAACACAGATCGTTATTCCCAATCCAGGCATGTTCTAAGGCTGATGTTGAAGGGTTTAGGGGGAAAATTCAGGCCAACGCTCACTGAAGCAGAAGTGTAAAGCCAGGGGCTGAGAATGGATACAAAAAGAGAAATAACCACCATTCAGAAAGTTCCAATAGAAAATAACCGTACGGTATATTTAAATACACAGAGGTAGAAACCAAAACTCACTGATGTTCAATGAATTTGATGTGTAATCTTTCTTAAACTCAGAGACCCTTGGCAACAGGGTCTTCCCCTCAGTCTGGTCTGAGGTATTGAGCTGGAGCTTAACCCCTCCCCATCCAGCCTTACCAATAAAGCTGCCAAGGGAATGTAAATATTGAATCAGGTAGAGCATTTCAATATTCAGAATCCATACCTCCACCTGCTCCTGCTCTCCAGCCCCCGCCACACAGCCTCCACCCTCTACCATCAACCACTAGTCCCAGTCTGGACCACTAGCCCTGCCTGTTTCCACCCCCGTCATGGGGGAGGAATGCTGAGGAAGATAAGAGCACTTCAAAGACACACAGATATGAGTATGTGATGTGTACGCACACGCACGCACGCACCCACGCGCACACACACACACACACACACACACACACACACAGACACAGACAGATATAATAGCATGAAGGAAGGCAGTAATTGAATCCTACTGTACAGGGTGTACATTTAAAAGTATATTTGATATACATGCATTTCTTTATGAATCAATTATTTTTCTAATCTGTCCAATGTAAAGAAAAAAAGCCTGTCGCATGTCCCACTGTCTAATAAGTGATTCCTCAACTTTATTTAGTTTATTTTCTATGGACAACAGCTGAAAATTCAATTCACGCGAATAAAAAGCAGCAAAGCCTCACTGAAAAGATACAATCTCTATTTTCCATCTTCAATGTTAAATCTGGAAGCTTTCAATTAGAGATGAATGGGACCACTGAGTGCAAAGTTGGTGTCAACCCTCAGAGAACAGTCAAGTGAAAGAGAGGAATGAGGAATGGGACTCTCTGGGTGGAAGGATGAAACAATATGACATCGTCTTCATGAAGAGAGAAATACTGCAATCTAGAAAAAAAAGACTTATTTTCAACCATTCAGCCTATTTCTGATGTTATTTTTAATTGTGATTTGAAGGTCATTGTTGCAAAAGGCGAGCCAGCTGTTCCCCAGATGAGCTTCCTCTTCCTGTATCTTTGTTCTCTCTCTCTCTGTGGTGCATCCCTCCATCTCTATGTTAATGCCCTGTAATGATCTGAGGCACATTTGGATGAAAGAACTGAGAAACTTGTCCTCTCTCCATAGCTTTTGTGCGGCTTTCTGTTGTTGCTATAGTAACACAAACCTGGAATTCACATTGACACGGTGATGCTGATTTGCATGGCAGAATGGGGGGATTTTCTTTTTATATTGGAGAGAAGTGTGTGTAGACCAAGCAAGGACAGAAGTGTGAATGATGGCATAGAAATAAAAAGAAAGATGGCAATCCACAATGTACACAGACCAACACAAGTCTAAAGCAACATGTCACCTTCATCACCCTGGCCGACAACCATACACACTAAAATATACAGCATATAACACACAGTATCCCAAGAATCTGGCACACGGAAGGCATGTTGAGCAGTTAATTTCATCACCCACCCTCTCATCTCCACACACACACACACACACACACACACACACACACACACACACACACACACACACACACACACACACACACACACACACACACACACACACACACACACACACACACACACACACACACACACACACACACACACACACACACACACACACACACACACACACACACACACCCTTATGCAGTCTTGCTTTGACTTTGAAGTTCTCCTGGATCGCCTTTAAAGGCCGTCAGTGTTGCCACGGCAGCAGGCAGGTAGCAGGCATCAGACTGCTAGAGTGTGCGTGCCTGTGTGTGTCTGTCTGTGTTTGTGTGTGTGTGTGTGTGTCCTGTGTGAGTGAAGCCTGAGTACATAATTAACTAAGAGCCTGGTGGGCCACTTGCTGTTTCTCTCTTAAGTGTTTAACTCTAAACGAGGGAGTGGCAGCCTCATTCCCGATGCTTACAAGGATAATTTATGCACAAAGAGATCTGTCTGCAGTATCTAAGCCTGTCCAAGAGAAAACAATAAGCAGGCACAGCCATCAATGTCCCTTTGTGCGCGGTACAAAATGCTGCCAAACTGCTAAATCACTTTCTTTAATGTGTTTCTAAAGCCACTTAAAAATAAGATTACTCAGAAACAAAGCACTCCAGGATTCACTCCACTTATTGTTCTTATGCATTGCTATTGTACTGTGTCCAACATTTGGAAACCCCTCGTTGGAGATGTGGCTAATGTGACTGCTTAGCCGAGGTATAGTTAGGGAATAAGAGGAAGATTAGCTGGGGTGATTGAATGGATTGAGCCAGCGTTGTGTTTAATAGCGCTGAATAAAACACTCAGAAAGTATAATGTGTTTGTGACCTCTTAATGCTCTGCATGGTATTCACTGACTGATGGACTGAAAAAGGTAATAGGTACCTGAGCGATTCCTCTAGTTTCATTATTTTCCTCTTAGCCTCAGCTCTCTCTTTCTCTGCCTCAGTGTGGACTGCCGAAACCTGTGAGCGAGAGAGAGAGAGAGAGAGAGAGAGAGAGAGAGAGAGAGAAAGAGAGACAGAGAGAGAGAGAGAATATAAGGGAGTGAAAGACCAGGCGCCATCAAACATCACTCATCAAGCCTCTCCTGTCTGTGTGACCTTGTGCATCTGGTCTCGTCTCTTCTCTCCATCACCCCATCAAATGTATCATCTGAGTCCATCTGCCTGCAGAGAGGGCCTCTTACTCTGAAACTGTGGCCGCCACATGGGCCCCTCCGACACGCACACACCCCGCCAGGGCCTCCTTCACGTGTCTCCCTCACCCAGACGTCTTCAACCATATCCCAAGATCCTGCAGGTTTTTCAGTCCGACCAAACAGCAGCTGAGATCACTCATGAGCTGTGCTGATCAGTGAGCTGGCAGAGCATTCTTTGGATGGAAACCCTAAAGTCTGTGTGACCTCCCTGACACACGGCTGGAGACATCTGTTTTAACCCGATTGAAGTGTTTTTTCATGCAAACGTTTTCATCTCCTGTCAAATTTCAAAGTGTGGGACAAAGGGAAAGGCATTGTTAGTGTGTGTCCTGACTTATTTAGAGGAGGGATCAAAGAACACAACGTGTTCTAGCGACGAAATGAAAGCACACGCTGTATTTTTGTGTTAGAGCGGCTTAATTTAAATGCTCCCTGACCCTGATGAAAGAGCACAGAGTCAGAGGGGCCCATGATCACCTGGGGTACAGATGTGCCAACTTGCTGCCAATACTCCCTCACACACAGACACACACAGACACACAGGTATATACAGACACGCACAAGCAAACATCACACACACACACGCATGCATGCACACCAACACACACATATTATGACTGTGGCAGTTTGAAGATGACCCAAGTGCAGTGCAGCCTTAAAACTTGATCTTCACCTGAGAAGTGACCTTGTCGGCTCCGGTCATTAAAAATGGGCTCTGTATTCCTTATGCTTTATGACCGCACAATGTCTTTGAAGAGGGACGCCTTAAAAAGCAAAGCCCTTGGTGATTAACTGGAGGGCTGGTGCATACTTCAGACGGATACATGCAGCCCTGCCTTCAATCTCTCCTTCCTTAACCTACTCTTTAGCTTAATAACAAACATTCTGATTCTCCTTCCCATTCTCTGTTCGTGTCTTCATCTCACCGTTAGTCACAGCTCTGATCTTACAAGGCCGGACATAAGATATAAAAGTGAGGGAAACCACAAGAAACATCTAACTCTAGCCTTTGATCTCCACTTGACTGGGATCATTTGGTCTCAAAAGTTCAATGGATCAATTTACCAATTTAACAAGCAGCTACACATTTACCTTCTTCTGCATTTCACCCTTTTCCTGCTGAAACTTCATCTCTTGGTCCTGAAAGAGAGCAGAGGTAACATGATCTGTGATTGGACATACGTAGCAATTGTGCATGCAGATTCATCGAGTGTAAGAGTGCAAAGAGCAACGTTTGGAAAAATGAAGCCCGATTACCGATATTGTTATTAGGTTTTCTGAACCCCATCACTGCCTGAACCGTACCGTGACTTGTTTGTGTCTCGTGTGTTCACCGTCTTGAAGCTGCTGCTTGAGTTGTGCCGTGGTAATCTGCAGTTCTTCTAACACCTCAGATGCCTGGGAAAACAAAACAGGGGAAAACGCGGAATATAAGATACATTTGTTATTTGCTTGTGGCTAATTTGCTAAAAAAAGTGATGATCTACCTGAGCAGCAGACTGAGAATGTTCTTTTTGGAAGTGGCTCATGTCTGTCTCGTGTTTGGCTCGGAGCCTCTGCAACGTCTGCTCATACTGCTCACTCTGCTGCATCCTCTCCTTCTGCAGGGCAGCGCTCCTGTAAACAGTTAGGAGCTTGATTCAGACTGAGCGTAAAAACAGTTTTTGAGAGTACATACAGAATGTATTTCTGTGCCTTTTGTTGTGGTAGAATATGAAGCCAAATATTTTGTCTGATGCCTTTCCGCAGAGGCATTCCTCTTCCTTAGATAATAAAATACACCACTAAACAACTAAGTAAAAAAAAAAAACAAAGTCTACTAAGCCCTTCCCTTCCTGTTTTCATCTTCTCCATCCCTCCCGCTCACTCCAACAAACAGCTGCAGACCTTCTGTTGGCCTCCTGGAGTTCCACACTCATGGTTGCAATGTCGATCTCCAACTGGGCCTTTTCCTGGGTCACCTTCTGACGTAGACTGTTGCCCTTCTCCACTTCCGCTGACTTCCGCTTCACCCGCGACTCAAGCTCAAGGACTTTTTGTTCCTGGACGACGAGGATAGAAAACACAAGGCCATCCGGTATGACACACTGACAGCCAGCTAACCATGGACAATGTTACGGGTCAGAGGACTGAATGTTGAAATGAAAGGGGATAAGAACGACAAGTTTGAATCCATGAAACATAGATGCAGAGGAAATCAAATAATATCTTGTAACCAAAGCCTTAATTAGAGTGAATGTTTGAAGACATAAATCTGGAAAGGAAACATTTGTATCCCGATTTGACATGTTAGTCAAATGTAATATGTTGGGATAATGGTGAGTTGCAAATGAGCTCATTTGTAGAGCGTCACCAACTAAACACTGGACAATAATGAATACATGCTAATTTAATGCTGAAGACTTGTGTTCCAAACATCAGAACATAGTGTAATCATTAAAGTGTTCATTAAAAAACGCAAGTGCCAGCATTGTAGCAGAAGAAATTCCTCAGTGATATTATTGAATTCCAAACTTCAAATGATCAATCAGGCTGTTGATTTTCAAAAAAACAAATGGGATAAAAGTCCAGCTGATGCAGCCGGGCCCTTCCAGCACGGTTCTGTTCTGATGAAAAGAAACATCCCTCGTCTGCATACTGTCCCCTGACGTGTGCATGTGCCTTTTTGAATGTGTGTGTGTGTGTGCATATGACAGCATGGAATGCAGCGTAGGCAGGTTGATAGAGGCGATGACAGGCACTGATTAAAGATGGAGTGTGCTTTCGATCTAGATGATGACAGAGGCCGGCGATGACAAGAGGAGAAACGAGAGGAGGAGAAGAAGAGGTTGGGCTGCGGTGTGTTCGGAGGGAGTATGAGAGCCGGGCCCCAGTGAAACTGCTGAGAGAGACTCTTTGTTTTTATGTGAGCGGCACAGGGCCCTAAGAAAAGGAAACAAGGGCCCAGTGTTGTGCTGGGACGCGTGCTGACACTTAGCTCTCTGGCAGGAGATGAGAAAAGGAGCCTCCAGAGCGCACCTGGACACACTCAGACAGAGCGTATTATGTCCTCTAAACGGCTGTTCTAAAGTGGGAATTACTAGGTGTGAAGCCATAACACATCAGGTACATTATGAACTCTGCTCTCCTTTTGAGATTTAGAGGAGATAAAGCCTTTGAAGAAGAAGAGTAATTAAAAAAAGTGTGATGGATGACCTTTTATATTTTTTCTTTTAAAGCTGAGATCATTGACAGAGTGCTTCCCTCCACACCTGCTGAGGCTTCACTATTTCAAATTATTTGTATTTGCTGACCCCAATACACTACACACAGTACTCTTACTACAGCTGCAGGTGCAAAAAGAGAAGTTTTCAGTCCAGTCTGTCTTCATCCACCCTGCACCCCCACACATGTGTTTCTACTTATTCCAACTGATTAAACATTGGGGTCAAATTGAAGTTGAGCAAAGCTGCGTCGGAAGTGTGCTGTGTCAGTAATCTCCATATCCATGTCATGCCCTAACCGGTGCAACAAGCCAATCTGAACAAATGTCAGTGAAGCACAGCCTGTACACACCCACACACAACACATCGTTCAACAGATAGCAAGCTGTATCAGGAGAAAATTAACAATCCTGTGAGACTGGTGAGGCAATCATTCAAAATGTATGGCCATCAGCCCAATGAAAAATCAATTTCACAATTAAGTAACACACAGCTGGTATCTGTGCGCTGACTGATCCACAGGTACGTACGCAATCACATACACCCAAGAGTTCAGCTGGAGCAGGACCTTAGCAGAAACCAGCTTGTCTTGATTTTCAAGCACCTACTTACTTAGCTCAACCTCTGCTGCCCCGTGCAAAGATTAACTCCAAAAATAACATCTGAGACTTCTTACATATCTACATATCCGTAAGCACCTTGCAAAGACCTCTGATCTTTGTTGGCTTGACATCCAAGCGGGTTCCCGGGGGCAAATGAACCACCTTCATTCCACCATCATTAATTCAGAGACACGATTGGTGGATCATGAACTTTTCACATTGTGTCAAAGGTTTTAAACTTTATTAGTATCTACATCTTGACTAGTAGAGTAGCAGTGGTCTGAAAGATGCCTCTGTGTGTGTGTGTGTGTGTGTGTGTGTGTGTGTGTGTGTGTGTGTGTGTGTGTGTGTGTGTGTGTGTGTGTGTGTGTGTGTGTGTGTGCGCGCGTGTGTGTTAAATCTATGCCTGCCTTCCTACCTTACCTATAACAACACATGGTAATGTTGATAATAATATAACATTTCTGCATGTGATTGACTCATATTGTTTAAATTTCTTGCTCACAACTTGTGTACAACCCCACTAAACAGAGCTAAATCCTTGGAATGACATCACAGTAAGCTTGGGTGTGGAGTAGGAGTGTGTAAGACATATGTGGATTTTCCTACATATGAATGTCTTGCTTCATTTGTATTATAATAGCAGTCATGAGGGATACAGAGACTTTACAATGTCCTTTAAAAAAAGGTGATCAAGTTAAGAAATACACCAATATTGACTCAACTAAACCCTGTACATGCTATTTGTACAGATGGCGTTTGTTATGCGACTCACGGTGGCTTGTGATCGAGCCTCATATTCAGCCTCCATTTTGGCCAGCCTGAGGTTGGTGTCATCCAGCAGCTCCTGGATGTTCCCTGTGTGTTTCCTCTGCAGTGAAAACTTCTCCTGCTCCATCTCCGTCACAGCAGCATGCAGCTGGAGGGGATGAAATAGCTTCATATCAGACTTACAGCAGAGAGACAACTCTGCTTCCTACTCAGTTTAGGATTCCATAATTGCGTTGCCACATTCACAACCCTTTTTTTTCTCCGTTCTACTATTACAAGTTTTCTTTGGATATGTGAGCTGTTGCTTATCGAAGGGGGAGAAGACTGGTTGAGATGGCCAGATGAGTCCAATTTAGTTTTTTCCTATTAGAAAAATTGTTCGTCAATTCAGCTCATCACATGTTAAGTGACCCTGAGAAGATGAGGGGAAATTTCATTAGAATTTTATTGAGCGCCGACAGCTCAGTTAGCAGGACTGAAAACACAATTTACCCAGGGCACAGAGCATTAATTTTTCAGCACTAAAAAAAACTCCAACTAACTTAAGCACAGCATGAAAGAATAAAGATTTTTCCACCACTGCAGGAGAGCCTGCCTGCTTGCAGCAAAGTCTGCCGGTGTCATGCTATCAAACACTCTTCCTTTGGCTCAGGGCTGCTTGCAGGGGGCTGGGCTGCAGAATATCCAAGGCCTTCAACTTTTCTTTTCTACCTTCTTCTCCCACTCGTTTTTAAGGGAGTCAGCACTGTGATCCGACATCTTCTTCAGCTCGGCAATCTGCTTCTCTTTGCTCTCGCAGATGACCTGGGATTCCCGCAGTACGCTTTGAACTGTGGGTGAGAAAAACACACAAAAGAGAAGTCGGACCCTGCCTCGGGTGTATACATAGATGGACACACACAGAGACTGACATACACTCATGCTCATTGAGGCACTGTCAGTAAATCAATGTCAATAAAGATATTGGTTCTATCAAATGTCCGGCAGCGCTTTCCTCTGCCAAGTTTATTTGCTTCTCATTGAATACTTTTTTGAAGCACAGTGAAGAATGAGGAGGCATGGAGTGAGAGATGAACAAGAAAGAGAAAATTAGGCAGGAGAAAATGCACACATTTTGTAAATCAGCTAATTTAGATTGAACAGCACAGCTGGAGAATGTCATTGTACACCAGCAGATCTCTAGTTGAACTGTATCTGTGGGCTTTTACACTGAGTGTTCTGAGACACTCATATAAACATCCTTCCAGTTAACCCTGCAATCACGTGACCTCTCACCTTTCTTCTCCAGCTTACGGATCATCTCCTCTGACTCCTTCTGCTTGGCCCGGTACACGCTCTTAGTCTCCTCAATCTCACCATTCTTTCTGTCCAAAATCTGTGGGAGGAAGATAATGTTTTAAACATGTTGGAGACTCTTTACTGGAAATGAACACGCTTTGTTAATACTTAGGAAAATAGGAAAATTGATGTACGTTGCATTTCCGTGTATACATTTCATGTGCTATGCAAAAGCCTCTTAAGTCCAGAAATATCAAATAAATCAAAGCATGAATAGACATTAAACCTTGACTGAATGAAACCTGAAGGAGGGTTTACTCTCCCTCATCTAATTGCCTGGAAAAAGGACCCAATAAATCGCAGAAACAATGGGTGCTAATTGTAGTGTAGAGTGAAGCAGAGAGGGAGATGGACAGTGGTACCACAAAGATGTTCAACATTACACGTCTGCCTAAAGTTATAGCTGCAGCATCAAAATCAGTGCGGTGCTATGTTTGGCCGATTCACTTAACGCCATTCAATTATCCGTTTTCATTCTCACTTGGAAGTTTCGGGGCTGAAAGATCCAGCCAACCTTTCCAAAAGCATCCTCGCACTGTGAAACACAAGGTCAGCGAGCGAGCGAGCGAGCGACTCTCTCAAGTCTAGCAAATTAATTAATGCACCTGTCAATCACAGATCAGAACACCAAGGCAACAGTGCATTCCGTATTTGGAAACTTGCCAAGTCTGCAATGAAACAATTCACAGAATCAGTTCAGACCTGAATAGCTGAACCAGAAGAAAAGACAAAAATAATAAAGGAAAGAAGCTACAGTGAAGTACATCACTCCTGACTGTTCTAGGGAGCAACACAAGAAATATTCAGTTAGGAATTCATAGTGTTGAGTTTCTTGTAACTTTACAACGGTTAACTTTCACAAATACCTATCAGATAGCTATCATCTATGCAATGTTTACAATGTTTCATGCAATTCCAACAAGCATTTTATAGGGAATGTCTGAAGAAGAATCTGAATTCTGTATATACATTGGCATCAATACTCGGTTGCTGGTGGCTGTCTGTCTGAATTAGCCAAATCCATTATGGAGTTGTTTGAGCGGGAAAGACCTGCATGCTTTGTTCTGGTTTCATCTCACACAATTTCTCATAATATCAGGGTACAGTCCATAATTTGGCTTCTACTGGAGGAAATCTATGCAGAATGTATTTTCTATTACAGTGAAACTCAACTGATAAAGATATCTTTGGTTGGGAAGCAGCAAAGACATTTTAAGAATGTCAGTCTTTGGAATGGACCAAAGTGTGGTTGATACAACACTATCCTAAGTGTCAAAGTGGTCATTACCCTCAAAAACCCACCCAAAGCACATACGTACGGCTTACTGTATTTTTCTAGCATTTTGTTTTGTCCTAGTGCACTCAGTAGCTACGCCTGTCATCCTTGGTGTGAATTAGATGGAAGAAGATGAAAAGAAGGAGCAAAGTTGACAGAAAATTTAGGGATACCCAATTTTCCCATTTCGCCACCAAACAGGGTTAGTTTCATGTTTGGTATCCATTGAGCGAGCTGTGGCACGAGCGTCAGATGAGGCCTGATGGGAGTGCTAGAAGCTGGGAAATTAGGGCTTTTAGGGTGGCCGTTTTTCGGCTTTTAGGTGCGTGGCATCATGTAATGCAGGGAGGATCCAGACTGTGTGACCGTGGTTAGAACAAATATCAACAGTGAATGGAATAAAGGGGTCGGTACAGTACAATGCAATACAACCAAGACAGTGCTTAAGGAGAATCAGAACCTAATTTCAAAACAACAATGTAAAATGACACGACACTGGAAATGAAACCCAGCTGATTGTGACCATCTGTTGTTCTCTGGTTCACCCTGTTGTCTTCTGCTCACCTCCCATGATTTGCATGTAAAGCAAGAGAACATGAAAATCTGCTTGTGCACCAGAGGATATTAAATAATTTAGAGCCGCGGAGTACTGATACACAAACATTAACATTACAACACTCAGGCCTGTTCTCTCATTAGCCTCTCTGTTCCATGTAGGGGGACAGTGACCAGTAGCCCCGTAGCAGCCTATGCATTATTCATAAGAGGGCCAATTAAAACTACAACTTGCTTGCCCACCTTCCAACTAGCTCGTCACAGCACACACCCCCAATCACTCTCCTTTGAAGCCATTAAGAGTGAATGCTGGGGAAAATTCAGAGGAAATTAAAGCAGACATAACTCACAATCTGTATGCAATTAAAGAGAGAGAGGGAGATCTAGCTGTCACACTGTCTCTTGTCAAATTCAAAGGAGCAATGGGCATCTTAAAGCGGGGAGAAAATTGGAGTGTTTTTCTGTTTTATTAAAAGCTTCTGTGGCAGCAAAGGAAAGTTATGCTTAAGACCTGACAGATCCCAGGTGCTTGATCTGAAGCCTAACTGATGGGCACCTAGTGTGAAAGAAACCATTGCTGCTGCTGCTGCTGTTTCCACCAGCTGACAGGGAGCTTTGAAGAGCTGATTATTTGCAGGATGGGGCAATCAAAAGAGGAAAAGCTTGTTTCTTTTCTTTTCATTAGGCAGCAAGTGGAATCAAGAGTCAATGATGGCCACTTTGACACAGGATTGTTCATGTACCTCTCATGTCAACAGACCTCCCTGTCCAGTTGCTCCTTAAAACAAATGAAGATTAACCAAGTGCAAGCAACAAAAGTCCTCCAGAATAGGATTCAGTCAGAATTGGACTGCATTTCCTTCTGGGCAAAGAGTAAAATAAAATATATACCTCTGCCTACTTAACCTTGGTTGCTCTTCCTATAGTACTGTATGTGTAGGTAGAGAGATGGGTGAATGTGTTGTATGGCTGCTTAATGAATGAACATAACAGGTCTTACACCCTGAACATCTGCATCATGCCTCTGCTGCATCTTCAGTTTCTCCTCCTGGTGTTTGGCCGCCGGTCCTTTAGTCTTCATCTGGAAACAAGTAGAAAACCTGCTGTCATATGTGTTACAATGAGGACTTGTAATTCAGGGATTTGATTGTTACCAAGACAACCTTTGCCAAATGAGCTGTAAAAACAATATGGCAAAATAATTAATAATTTACAAATAGAAATAGAGGATCTCTGGTCTGCGGTCAGTGAGTGTGTAGAGGTCTGTGAGTGTTAAACAACAGCCTGAGGCGCACTCCTGTTGTTCTAATCATCAAAGCAATAACATAGACGCTCCCATGTGGCACAATCAATCTTTTGACCTATTTTTGGTGGTAAATGAAAGCAAGCCTACTGTCATGACGACCTGTATAAGACCAAGTGGGATATGGCTACAACACCGTCCATTAACAACACAGCGGGTGCAATCAGAAAGATAATATTCATTACAGCAGTCTGTGCTATTGAAAGGAGGGTATTTGTAAAACGCTCGCTCTGCACTTTGGGTGATGATTCTCAACCCCAATTAAAAAATAAAAGCCCAATTTAGCAGCTTCCACAAGACACACACACTGCCTTGTAGATGTGCTCCTCATTACTGCACTTCAAATGCACAATGTACAGTATCCTTCCTTTCAACGAGGCTCTTTTAAGTATTCAGTCTCCTTTTTCTCACATTTTTCCTGATTTACTACCATTTCTTGTGCAATTGAGGGGACCACAGGAGAGCTGTCAGAGCGGGAAGAAAGGGGCGAGGAAAAAGGGAAAGACACATAAAGAAAGAGACTGAGAAAGGAAAACAGATGAGAGAGACAGAGAGGAGACAGACACAGATGACTCTGATTGAAGAGCAGAGGAGTAAGTGGAAACCTGATTCTGCTGGTGCCCTGAAAAAAAAATACGGGGGTGTCACTTTCTCATCTTCTCTTCAAATGCTCTTTGGAGAAAGTTTGTCAAACTAGATCAGGGGTGTTTGAAACTTGTTTATAAAGGCGTCAGCGAAGGAAGGAGGCGGAGGAATGTCGTACACCTAAGGCTTCTGAGAAGCCTTCAATCAGCCTGACTGTGTGGTATAGCTTCTTTCCCCACGTCTCTTCTTCAGAGTTGTAGCGAGCTCTGTAAGATGCCATGTTTTTTGACACTTTGCTCTTGAAAGGATGAGAGGTGGGGGGGCTGTAAGTATGAAGTAAAGAAAATGACAGAAACAGCGGGAGGGAAACTAGTGCAGGGTCAGGGCCTTTTTCCTCAGGGTGTGTGTGTGTGTGTTTGTGTGTTCATAAATTGTCTGCTAACTGTTTGGGTTCCACAAAGCAAGGTTGCCTTTGTGAATCTCCTTCTTCCTGCCTGAGACGTACAATGTCCTAGTGTGTCTTTCATCCTCGGTAAACACAGATGCTGGAGGATAGTCAGTATGCAGTGGTGTGCTATCTACTGAGCAGCAGGTAGATGCCATTTCCACACTCTAACAAGAAGTTAATTTACTCTACAATGTTCTGATAGTATCGTTGGATGAAAACGTCGGGGGAAAAAATTGAATCTGTGAGAAGTGAATGAAATAAACATCAATGTGGGAGTTTTTGAAGAAACAGACAGAGGTAGTCAACAAGTATAAGTCTACTGTAATGTGTATTCAAAACTATACAGAAAAATAATATAAAATGTCTACCACCAAGGAAAGAGGACAAGAAGGGGGAGAAATAGTTACTTCATCGTTACAGAACACTCTTGTCTTGTCCAGACAAAAGTGCCATCTTGACAGCTAAACTACAGAGCTGCTTCTCTTTAAACTACCTAAGGCTCACAGACAGGCTCTTTTTTTTTAAGCTTTGGAAAATCATTAGATAAGACAGCGTGGCCGTCAAAATCACAGGCTGAGCGCTCCGTCCCAGAGGATCCATAGATTAGAAAGATAGCATCGTTATAGTAACAGAGTAAAGACATCTGATCTATGAAAGCGTATGCGACCATTAGTGTGTGTGCCTGGTGTGATCTGCATATTCATCTATCATTCTGTGCTGTGTAAGGCTCACTTACTCTCACATTCGACAGAAATGGGTCGTTGCGATGTGTCAGTCAGGATCTCCTGCGCCTGTGTGACTCTGGCCCCGTGGCAAAGTGTGACTCATCAGTTGCTATTCAACAGCGTTTCTGAAGAAGTGGCCGGCCCTATGACTACCACTGAGCACTAGCTTGAGGGATTAGCAGGATTTTGCGCATGATAAATTTTGGAAAATGCATTGATGGAGATGCGAGCATGTAAGCTAAGGGAGTGAAAACAATGATAGCCTGTGTGTCATCTCTATCACTCCAGGTGAGGCTGAGTGGGAGGATGGGCTTGGTGTGAAAGCTGAGCCAGAGCGAGCTTAATAACATGTGGTACATGTAACAACTTAACACCCGGTAAATTTCCGTGTAGGCTATTGAGGATTAAAGGGAAGTGATGTCACTGTGATTTCCGAGACAGAGACAGGCGAGCTAACAGTATAAGAGGACAAGAATTCTATAGTTCCAGAGACAGATGATATGGTTCAGGTGGGGATTTGGTGTCTGAGGTCATGTATATGGACAAATGTGCATGTGTGTGTGTGTATGTGTGTGGGGGAGTATGCGTGTGGTAACAGCTGCATCTGTGTGGGGCTCAGACCTCCTGAAATCCACCCCAACACCTTTCATTGATAAAAGAAGGAGTAATCAGATCTAGAGGGGCAAATTCAGTGCTAAAGAAGAAAGGAAGATCAATTATGATGCCACTTCTGCACGGCACCGGGCGTAAATTTTCTATCCAAGTATCCAGTGGACATCTGCAGCACAGTGGGGAAAGTCCAGTTCAGCACAATTTCCTTGTGTTTGCCAGCGTTTCTCTCTCTCTCTCCTGAACTGGTTCCCAATTCTGGCCTCAGTGGAAATAACAGTTCTGGCCCGTTTTCTATTCTATAGCTTCTCTCCTAAAAATGTATGGTCTGAGTCAAGGCCAGCTACAAGCAAATTGTCTTAAACACACGTATATACACACTCATCTCATATGGACACAGTCAAGCACACACACACACACACACACTAATGACATTTTCACAAAAACAGTGCATCACATCACCATGCATGCCGACTGAAATTCAGTTCAAGAGGCTTTTGTGAGGATTGTGTATGTGTCCTGGTATGTAAATCTTCCTCTCTGGCAAATAAAACATTAGGATTCATGCCCATCACCCTTCCATCTCCTCTGTGCGTGTCTCTCCCTCTTCCTCTCCCTCTCCCTCTCCTCCTTCTTTCCGGTCCTCCTGCCTCCATTCTCTGCCCTCTGCTGCTGAAGTTGATCTAATTGACTGGAGCACTTTCCCTGAGCTGACATGAAAAGCCACGGCTATTACAGCCAAGTCATGCTCAGTTTTATATTTAACAGCGCGAGTAAAGATGGATGGTGTGCGAGGGGTGGGGGGGAGGAGGGGGGGGGAGAGAGAGAGAGAGAGGGTTGATTCAGGAGAAGTGGGGAGGAGCAGCGATGACTTCAAAGCTTGCTTTCAGAAAGGGATTTTCAGCTTAAATCCACACAAGGAAAAACTGTCATCAGTGGGAGAGGCATTATTTTTGTCTTCTTAGAGGAGCGCCATTTTTAACAATACAAAGTATGTATGAGAATGTATGTACATAGCTATGTGGGGACGTGTCTAATGCCATAAAGTGAGCAAGGGTGCTTTGACCTCAATATGTGTATAACACCTGCTACTATATAAATACTCCTGAGCACACTGACTGAGCAGAGAGGAGGAAGGATGAAGGCATACTGGAAGGCTTTCAAATGCCATTCTCTTAAATGACACATATTATAGCACAAGACATATAGGGCTGGGCTCTATATCGCATAATTACCGTTTATTCCCTTCTCATCTCTTCAAACTGAGGGTCATTGTTAATTAATATGGAGATACACAATACATTGAATATTGAAGAAAGATTGTGAGATAAAGTGCTGAATATTTGTACATACAGTAGATTTTGCGTCCACCTGCTGAGGAAGATGAAAATGTACTGTGGGACTCGAGCACTGAGGCATTACTGGCCTTAGCTACAGTAGTGGACCGTACTGTACCTCATTGTTCTGTGCCTGTAGTGGGAACTGCTCATCAGCATCATGGTTGCTCCTTCCAAGGCTGGACTTGAAATACTACAGATATGATAGGAAAGGTTAGGATGTTGACAGTTCCATGTCTACATAATAAGTAAAGAAACAGGAGATCCCCTGATAACTTACTGGAGACAAGGGGATGGGCTTCTCTCGCAAGTACCTGGGGTTTTCTATCTGAAAGAGTAAAGGAAAACATTTCAGACCTCTCTCACTTCTTCCCATCAAAGCCTTACCACTCTGTGCTCATAACCCACACCCTCAGTTTGTCATAAGAAATGCAGGAGGCACATCAAAAACTCAGAGCAGTGACTGGAGTCTAACCCTGTACTATGTAGAATGAGAGAAGGAGTCTGGCTACATCAAGGCATTGTGTGTGGCCGGCTCTGTTTCCGCTCTCAGCCCCTTGTTGCTGTCCTGACACAGTGCTTTTGTCAACACTCGGCACTGCTGTAAGCTATCTCTGCTCCATTTGCTGTCAGACAGAGACAAATTTGTATACATCCTTGCAAAACACTGAGACGCCATGTTGTTTGATTATAATATGAAACACAAGAGACGGAAAAGGCTCAACCACCTGAAAGAGAAGGTCAGTCACAGTGACTCTGCTGCACTGCATCAACACAGCTCACACACAGGAATTCAAACTGGAAAAAGCTCAATCTGTCTGTTGACAATCTGCTCTGTTCCTTCCACTATTTGACAGTTGTTTATGACCCCATTACTTTCCTGTGAACTTACACACTATCACACACTCTTCCTCTCATGCACTGGGGCGATCTGTGGGGGCTGCCAACTAGCAGCACCATCACAGACTTTCAAAGCACTTGAACTGACTATGGAGATGACAGCAATGACGCCCAGGAAACAGTTCTGTGGTAATCTCTTCAACATGGGGACTGTAAAGGAAAACAAGGAGGCAGAGTAGGCGGAGGAAAAAGGAAGAAGAAGAAGAAGGGGAGGAAGAAGAAGAAGGAGAACAGGAAGGAGAGGGGGGTAAAGTAGAAATCTTGTTGTTTTGAGTTGGTGATGGCATAACCCACACCAGGCTAATCCAAATAAAATGTGAGATGAAATTGGAGAAGCGGACCTTTAAAGGAGCAAACAGTTTAGGATTGAAATCATTGCAGCAACTGTGTGAGAATAAAGTCCTAGAGTGGAGCAGCAGGGTGAGCCAATGACACTGAAATAGATGAAAGCATCTCCGCTTCCCTTTTAAGTCTGAGCCATGCAGGTTAAACCAGGGCAACCGTTCAGTCAGCTGACAGAGACGGAACACGTTTGACTACAATCGCAATTACTGTAAAGTGAAACAGAGGCGCATGTACGTACACAGGAACATTGACAAACAAACATGCATATGAACACACACACACACACACATCAGTGCGGGGCTAAATTCTGGCTGATTGCATGTTTGAATACTTCAGTTCTGTATTGTATAAAGAACACATTTACCCCATATTTACCAAGTGATGAATCAATCAATACCCTCCTAAAATAGTGCCCATTCTTTTTATACCCGTGGACAAGCAGTCATCAGATTTGATTGAGCACGGCCCACAGGGCAAGGAAGACATTTAAAACTAAATGCAGTGGTGCAACGCTGGCACAGAATGAGACTAAACTTGGTGCACACGTGTGTCTACGCCATTGTGTGTGTGTGCGTATGTGTGCTCAGACGCTCTTCTCAGCATGCCCACACACACGCTCCTGTGAGCATGTGAGTGTTCAGCCTCACCACTGGCACAACATCCCCTGTCATTGGAACCTGATGTGGATGGATGGATGGACGCTCTGCCACAGAAAGGGAACAGGGACAGGAACATTCCACATCACAAGGGCCCTGCTTCTCCAGACAAACAAACACAGCTTGATTGATAGCTTCCTAGTGCTTCAGACAAGCCCTGAGCAAGCAACACACCCACCTAACCACAGACAATGAAGGGCCAAGTGGCAGGGACTGTGACTGATTGCTGGAATATATGAAGAAAAAGACAACAAGCTTGTTTTCTGGCATGTTACACCTGAGACTTTACTAATCAACAGTTAACTGAGATGGTGATTAGTTTCCTGTAGCTTTTTTTCATTTAATGGAACGCCTCTGCAAGTATGACATAATCTACATTTTGCTGTGTATAACCGCTGTCCTGACTACGCTGACTTTAACACTTAATAAATCAATATTCATTACATTTAAAGCAAAGTCCAAGATGCTATAGAAGGAGCAACACTTGGCTGTGCTGACATTCTGAAAGCACTGAGCACTTAAAGGCTCTGCTCCTATAAAGTTTCTGTAAACTTGAAGGGGGCTTGTGTGTGTATGTGTGTGTGTGAGCGTGTGCACCAACATCTGTTGATTTGCAAGATGCAGGCTTCAGCGGAACGTTGCCAAGCAATGTCTCTTATCTGCTTCTCAACACAGACGAGTGCAGAGTGGAGCAGCGTATGGCTTCACCTCAAGTGATAGATACCTCAGATTACCCCGGCATGGAATGAGTAAGGGAGAGACACAAGGGGCGAGTCAGAGGAGGTTAGAAGAAGCAAGATGGGCAGAGAGAGAGAGAGAGAGAGAGGGAGAGAGAGGGAGAGAGGGAAAGGGGGAGAGATAGAGAGACAGGGAGATAGAGAGAGAGAGAGAGAACATCCAGCAGAAGCACAACAGAAAGATGAGCTGAAGAGAAACAGAGGGGAAACTCTTTACAACACATTCCTTAGGAGTTGATTTAAGGAATGTTTAAAAGCAGAGATGCCACATGCCAACAAACAAGAGGGAGAGGCAGAAATAGGGTCATGTCTGTGAAGGAGACACGGAATAAATAAGGCAATATAAGACTGGAAACCAGAGTGCTTATCAAGCCCAGCCCAGAGAGTTTACACACTCAGTTTACACACTTCTCCTCAACTGTCACATGCTTCAAACAGCAGTGAGCTCTTTTGGGGGATATGGTTCTAGGACATAGGTGAAGTTTACCTATTGTCATACCAATTCAAAGTAAAAGGTCATTTCTCTACATTTTCTAGCTAACATTTTAAGCACTCAGATATTCTGATACACTTCTGCGCTGTAGCTGAATGGAAGCTGCAGCGTGTTGACAGTCGGAGGTAAGCAAGGCGCTCTAGGCGTGCCCCCGGACTCACCCCCAGGTTCCAGCTGTTGAGACGAGCCTCCAGGTCACTGTCATCGCGAGACATTTCCTCCTTCATCCCCTCATCCAGCTAGGGAGGAAAGGGAAAGAACACATTTGTAAACAAACAAGAAAAAAAGTATAGAAATTAAGCAGTGATAGAAGGAGCGGGACAGAGGGACATGATGAGGGAACGGAGCTGTTTGATTGGCAGTTTTGCCTGAGGAAGAGGGCAGGAGAGGGTGATGAAGGTTAACAGTTTGACACAATATAATTCCTCACTTGGAAACAACAAAAAGGTCCTCTAAGAGTTTACAGGCGCACACACCCACATGCATCCCATACGAGTTGCATTCTATTCCCGTTATCACCGATTCTCCTCTCCTTCACTCTCTAACTCCTCTACCTCTCTCACGTACACCCGCTCCAGATGTTTGGCAGTTCCACAGCATTTCTGTCATGCGGTAAATTCCACAGGAGGGGTATACGCAGCGATCCTGCCTGTCATTCTTCTATTCCCCTGCCGTTTGTTATAATGTGCATCCGGATTTACGTCTCACAGTGTAATTTCCACTGTTTTGTAGACTGAGGATCACTTTACTCCATTCAAGGCAGAGCAACAACATTGAAATACGGGGAAATATCTAATAAAGCGGAGGGTGAGAGAAAGGAGAGCTGTTGTTTGATTTGATTAGGATCTGTTTGGGTGCGGACCTCAGTGAAACGGCTCTGACGGAGAAATCAATGAATGGGATATCTGAGGATTAGATGCCCTTTCTGATTAAAAAGGTATTAAGGTCCGTGTGCCTCACCCTAGTACAAACAGTGTAAATGTTTCATTTCCAGTGTGCAGGAATGCAGAGTATGTGGGTCACTGGCTGTTCAAGATTGTCAAAATCTCTGTGTCGCACCAGGCATTCACATTATTGTTTTGAAAAGTGATGAAAAGTATGAATGGACAAAATGGATTGTCAGTTGGATTTTTAGGGGTTAATGTCAGGAGGATGTACTGTACATGCATACCAGCCTTCAGAGAACCTACTTGTTTAGGATAATCTGATCAGAAGCATAAGCACTTTGATAAGGGCAAATTAAGAGTGAGAGTAAGGTGAGGTCATCAAATCCTCTACAATGTGACTTCATGGATGCACCAGAGAGGCTCTTTGTTCCATAAGGCGCTCACAGATCACCCCGGAAGAAGTTCAACTCCTATATCAGTGCAAGAATGTTCCATGATATAAAGCAATTCATTATTATTTGCATTAGAAACGACACAATGCTGCTCTTTACATGCCATCGCAACTCCCTCACTCCAACACAAAAAAGTCATATTTGTTGCATTAGAGCAACAAGTTGACAGTTCTACGGGTGAGCTTGACAGTTAGTAGTACATTTATGAACAAACCATTTTGGTGCGATGTCTGGATGAATGTTTAACTGGACTGGTGCCTTCAGGTCCTGATGGAGCTTTCTCCTCATACAGCCTTCTCCTGCAAAGGAAGGGGCGAGAGAGAGATTGAGAGTGAGAGTGACAGACAGCGAGAGAGAGAGAGAGAGAGAGAGAGAGAGAGAGACACAGAAAATCGGTGAGATATTAAACAATGCATGTGTGCATGTCTTTGTGTGTGCCAACATTTTTCTGTTTGCATGCGTCTGTGCTTTCTGAGGCAGTCTGCTTCAGTGTTTACACAGATCAACAGCTGGCATCGGCTGGACGGTTTGTGGTCTGCATTTCATCTCATCTCAACAATAAACCTCTGTGCGCTTCATCACAGTGCCTCCATACACAGCCCACAAGGAAAGTGTGTATAGCTTGAGTAATTCATTTTATATTCATACGCCTCAATTATTGCCTTTCATAATGTCGACACAAGCAACACACACACACACACACACACACACACACACACACACACACACACACACACACACACACACACACACACACACACACACACACACACACACACACACACACACACACACACACACACACACACACACACACACACACACACACACACACACACACACACACACACACACACACACACACACACACACACACACACTAGGAACTAGGTATTATGGCCAATTACTGGTGACTGCTGAATGAAGATGTTAGAGTAGCTGGGATGATGAATGTAGGCCAACAATGAAGAAGAAATGATTCCATCTAATAAAGACATCAAAATTGCTTTCTATAGGGCATTTGAAAATTCTCAAATTAGAACCCATGGGTACTGTTCTTCCCTCTGCACATTTCCCAGAATTCCCTGTGCTCATAGTTTGAATCTCTATTGTCACAGGCAGTGTTATCAAGTGGAATAAAAGCTTGATTGCTGTGGGGTTTCTGGAGCGAGCGCTAAATATAGAAGAGGAGATACAAGAGTGCCAATGATGAGAGCTCTGCTATTTGTTATGTTTACCTCAGATTAACCCCTACAGAGGGAACACGCCAAACCAATACAGAGTCATTCTTACTCTCGTTGGTTGACTCAGGGAATGTTTATATACTAGCCTACCTTGGAGTGATGTCACAGCTGTTTGTAAAGAAATGAGCTGCGTCATCGGCTGAGATGTTTCTAGATTGTAACTGAAACTGAGATGGAACTATTGTTACTTAAACTCAAGTCCCAGCTGTACCTACATTATTAACTGCATCAAAGCAAAGTGACGCTGGCTGACTTCATATTGGAAGGTGATTAAAATTCTTTAACTTATTCAAATTTTGTTAGGATTCAAAATGTAAATCAAAGCTTGCAGACATCAACTTTCATGACATCTCTCTCTCTCTCACACACGCACACACAGGGCAACCTGGCCAGTGGTAGTGGTGTGGTGTGGTGTGGGGGTAAGAGGCCGAGGGGGGGGCATGCTTAGCAATGTTGGGCCTCAAAGTCAACAGGTGGATGAGGATAATTGAATCAGATGTGTCTGGAGTCAGAGGCCCAGAGATCAAAGCAGTGGCAAGTCAAGCCAGAGCCACACACACACACTCGCGCACACGCACGCACACACACATAACTGCGAGCACCTTGTAGAATCTCAAAAGCTACAGCTCGGTTGATTAAAGCAGCCTGACATTCATACCCCAGCCTGACCTCCAGGTGCAGGCAGTGGCCCCTGATCTCCCCCTCAGGAAAGCAGTCTGACCCTGCGACACAAACATCCCTCTGCCTCTGCACTCACTGCTCTCAGACCAACCAAGACCTGGAGGCAGGATCAGTGAAAACACTCTGACCTATGAGTGATACACGCAGGGCATTTATAACAGCATCAATGGCTGTGCCCCTCCACTGCAGGGACAGTGTTATTGTCACTGTTATCCAAACAACACAGGGAGGGAGGGAGGGAGGGGTGGGAAAGGAGGGTTAAAAGTTTTCATATGTGGATGAAAGGCACACAGATGGAAGACAGAAATGAGCGCGAGAGACTGGAGGAAAATGAGGAGAGGAAAGCAGACAGAGCCCACAGACAACGGTGTCGTGCCACACACACAAAGCCAAAGCCAACATGGTTCTCAATTCATCTCTAAAGCACTCTACTAGCTCTATAAATTGGACACTCTGTATCTTTAAACACAAGCTTTATGTCAAAACCACCCCCACACACATTTCTTCACAATGTTCACACTCAATAAGTTTATCATTTGAACACAAGCCAAAACATGTGTCAGTGTCTTATATCAGTGTATTTGATCTCAGAGTGACATATGAGAGGCGGCAGTGGACATGGAGGCTAATGGCTAATCACCAAAGCAATGACCCCTCAGCCCTCACTGGCTGCTTTTGCTTTCCCACAGCATTCCTCTGGTTGAATTAGAGCTCCAAATAAATAGATGGAGCAGCTCCATCTTGTGACTAAATCTAGAACAGCACACAAATCACAAAGGAAAATGGAAGAACAGACCCTTCAGTTTTAAAAGCTGAAAAAAAAAATAGAATAGATTATAAATAAACTTCTAATCCTAATAATCAGCACTTTCAGGGTGAAGCTGGGGGTAAAACAAACTAACTTTGAAGCAGGGCCTAGAACGCAGCACCTCAGACCAGTTTGACTGACTGACTGAGCTATTCAGGCTCTGATGGAAACCCCAAACTGCTGCACTTTCAGCAAATTTCAGCCATTTTGGAGTTATGAGACAGATCGACAGAGAGACACACAAATACACACACGCACAGACGAACACATGGTGCTCTTTACACCACTCCCAATTTGGAGAGTTAATATACCACTATATTACTAAAGGCTCTGTCTTGCACAGTGCCCCAGTGGACAACAACGCCTCAGTGCTTTCAGTTTTAATTTGGAAATGAGCATATCAAGCCATTGAGCTGTGACTTGCCTCTCTTTATTGAAAATCCTGAGCCATCACTAATACCACTTTGGTGTCTGAACCGCCTGAAGTCAGAGGCAATGCCCCTACGCTAACTAGGAGGCTCTAGTCTGCAGAAACACGTGTGCATGCACAAATACCTGCATCCCACATTTAACCAAACCTTTACAATAAAACTGCATCTTTCTAAATTCCAACGACACAGATTTCAATTGCAAAGGATTTAGCTGACAGTGACACAAAAGGCCAGCAATCAAACTGCTCAAGGAACAGAGGACCAAGAGTTGTGCTGAAGTATTTCAAACTTGGACTTATAGAGGCCTGCAGGGTTGAGCTCCCCAATGTATCACTGATCTACTCCATCCCTACACCATGAGCTGTCCTTAGATCCTCGGATCAAGGATTACTGGCTGCTCCGCACACTCACTTAATGTCCTGGGGTGAGTGTGCTTTACAAGCTGTGGCTACCAGATTGTGAAACACTTGCCCACTTGACTCCGAGATCAGCTAATTTTGTAATGACTCACAAAAGACCTTATATTCCCCACACGTGTTTGGTTAGCATCTCTTTTTTATTTTATCTAACGTTATCTTGTTGTCATATATTTTATAAACTTGACTCTCCTTTCCTCCTCCTCTGCTAGGGGTTAGACCTCAGTTTCCAATCCTGGGAAAGATTAAAGAGGAGTGGAATAGAAAGATAGAATGATAGAAAATATGAGCGGTTCCTCATCCTTTGGTGTTATTTTGATGTGCCTCCCTTTCAAAAGGGTGGACAGCTCATGCAGGATGATGCAAGGCCTTGGCAATGTCTTTGCTTTTCAGATAGTGTTGCTGAGTAAATATGATCAGTAATCAATCACAGCCAAGATCAATGTGTTCAACTAGATAAAAGAACATCAAAAACAAATGCTTAGACAGCTGTGTTAAGTGCTATATACAAACATGGCTAAAAGTGTGGTACCCTTAAAATAAAAGAAACACTTCTCTGAAATATATTGAAACAAACAAATGTCATTGTTATCCACCATTTTTTAATCTATTTAATAGAACTGACTTTTGGTGTAACATATTTAAATAATAAAATAAATGAAATGGACTGGACTGGACAAAATTATTGATACCCCTTTGATGCGATGATAAATAATTGTATTATAGTAATATTTCAGGCAGCCACCGTTGATGTGACCGCATGAGGAAATTTGACCTCAGATTGAATAGAATGATAGTTCTAATATAGACTAAAGAACATTGGATGCAAATTACTTCTGACAAATTACTACTGTCAGTTTCAACTTATTTCAAGGAAATTGTAGGGGCTTTATTTTTATTTTAAGGGTAACAACAATGTTAATTTGGTCCAAATGATGCTGGAGTACCTGTGAGGAGTTGCCTTGGGTGTAGAGCTGGTTATATCCTTAAACAAACCAACAGCCCAGCCTTCATCAGTTTGGTTACCCAGCTCCCCTGTTACCCAGTCAGGAAGACCGGCATGGTCTGGTTCCTCAGACGGTCCACTCAATGGCTCATCGAAGTAGATGGACTAGAAATGACAAGTCAATGGCAAGAGATTAATCTGTGGTTCTACAAATAGGTATGTAATTGTCAATTTTCATGACTAAATAGTATCATGTATTTATAACTGAATGACTCATTCATTCTTACCATGTAGGTAGGGAGTGTCTTGAGGGGGCCAGCCTGGGGTTTGCTGGTGAATGGCCCTTCTAGGACCCCTCTCATGAGCATGTGCAGAAGCAAGCGTGCATACATGTTGCGTTTCTTACAGCCTATCAGACCTGCGCCATATGATGCTGGGTCGCACAGCTTCTTTATCCATGCGGCACAGCGATGGCGAACTGGGGCCATTGGAAGAGGCATAACAAGGGAAACAGAACTTCATTAAAGAATCATCTCACCAGCTGTGTCTTTGTTAATGTATCAAACACACTGAACCTTATCATGGCCAACCACCCCCATCCTTCTGGATCCCTTTTTAATTTCCTGCTTTCTTGTAAAATATGTGTGCCCCGTAGGACCTCTCACATCAGAAACAGCTTGTTTGCTGATGCCAAGACACCAACTGGTTCTGTATTCAGTCTTTCCAGTACTGGCAGGAGAATATGCACTTTAATGTTGTTAAAAGATTTTGGATTCCTCTGGTCACTTTGCATTGTACGTCTACACAATCAATCAACCAAGTCCTTTTATCCTGCTTATTGGATGTTATTATTAAATGTTGCTTCTACTACTACTACTGTGTGTTATTATCTGCATTTGTGGAGCTGCAAGCAAATCAATTTTCAATCAATACTTTTGACAAAGCAATGACAGGATTACTGCTTTAAGTTGGCCTATACACGAGTATGAACAACATGAGATGTTTTCTTGAGAAAGCGCTAGTCTTCTAAATGAGTTACATCGACGGTAATTAGAGGCGGCACAGTTAAGTCAACAGGTGAAGTGAAGTCTTACCTGCCTTGTCGGCGTTTTTTAAAACGTATGGTTTCATGTCCAGCAAAATATGATCAAACTGTGTGTCCATTCTGTCCCAGGATTCTTCATATTTGTTCATGATATCTGGAGGGGATAAATGAATTAGTTATAGGAGATTGTTAACCATTTGAGCAGTGTGCGTCGTAGCTCGCCTGTTCATTTGGAGACGTAAAAAATGATGTAGTTAGGCGACAAAGGGCAGACGGAAACTAAGACACAGCACATAAATACATAAACACAGGATCCAACAGAGGACAACTACAAGTGAATGCTTGTAGTTAGCGTTGTCAACACCATAGCTACAAATTGAGGGTTGTAAACATTAGCGCAACATGTTAGCAAACAGCCAGACTGTAGCAAGCCGTATATCGTTTGCAAAAGTCGTTTCTTACAAGCTTTCAAAGACAAATTTAGCATCTTGCAGATACGGCATTAGTCACAGTAACAACAGAAAACAAAAAAATGCAACTTACAACGAGCTAAAGCACTGATTTAGCCGCTCAAAGTTGTTCAAAACTTCAGCGTCCTTATTCCTACGTCACATCCGCTTACGTCGCGTAAAGACAAAGCGTGAGCCGGTTACTATAGGAACAGCCAATGAAAAGGGAACGATACGTTTGTTTTCACTTTTCACATGTATACCATAAACATGAAATACTAGGTCATAATCGAAACGTAGAGTTTTAATTTTACAGTTCACTCATTTACGATCTTGTGGGTTTTTAATCAAATGTATGCGGAGATAGGAACATTTAGGGGCGCATAAATCGTTTAATTGGAATTGTGATGGTCTGGAGCGTGTACAGGATGCATTCTCAAACTGCTTTGTTGAGTCCCATTAGTAGTTGTTAGTCCCATTAATTGTAAGTTTCCCATTAGTTCTGCGATTAATTAGTTTGCTGCATATGTTGGTCACAAGATGGCAGTAGAGTGTCGTAAATGCCATGCCCCTGATGAACACAGTCTGGATCCTACCTTTGCTCTGAACTTTAATAACTTTCTTTCAACTTTTTCATCTTATTTATTCAGATGTATACACATCTGCATGTAATTGACGTCATGGATGATTTTACCAAACAATCCCCTGTCTCAAATGTGATGACAATAAAATATTTCCCACACTAAGACTACAGACTAATTTGAGCTGCAACACTTTGGATTTGATGTTTTGTGAGATTTATGGTTTATGTAAACAAATCCAAAACACCATAAACCATTAAAAAACAATTAGAGCAGTCCACTCTTGCTTCTCGACATGTTGTGAATTTTGAATTATTTTAGGGAACGATTCGCATTTTACAGTTCAGTTTAAACGTGCAGTAGCTTAGAATCACACGGTGAGTTCTGTATAAAATGGATTTTATTCTATTATAACTTGTCCAAACTGGCATTCATTCATTCAGATGTTATTCATTTCATAACAATTTCAACATAATATCAAGGGCAATCCCCATTTGTCTTTTCCATAGTGGGAGTTCCCTGCAATGATGCGTTCAAGTTGATACGCAATATTCCTACAGACGTTGAATGCACCCTTATACCGACGTCACTGTGAATGAAAAAGAGGCGCTCAGCTGTGATGATCAGAGGAGGTGTGCGGTCTGTCCACTGGAGCTGCGGCACACACACACTCACAGCTCTTAAGGAGAATCACACCAAACGGGACAAAACACACACCAAGTTGTGGCTGTACAGTTTTTTTTTTGTTTTTCTACTATGGCCGATCATCTTTTACATTATAGTGACTCCGCTGGGGTTGGGAACCGGTTCGCCCGCAAAGGTGCTTTGCGGCAGAAAAATGTCCATGAAGTGAAAAACCACAAATTTACAGCGCGATTTTTCAAGCAGCCGACGTTCTGCAGCCACTGTACAGACTTCATATGGTAAGCATCTCTTATGCGCGCCTGGGAGAGCAGACACTGATTTAGCTGCTATTTTCAGCGCCTTTGTTTTTTTGTAGCCAAGTCAGCATGATCTGCATTAGTGACTTAATTATCCTGTCATTCCGACTGACGAGGCAAAACACTGGCTTTTAAAACTAATAGTCAGTAATGTAACTTTCACAAAACTTGATTTTGCAAAATTGATTGTTTTGGTTGCAATAGTGTGTTCACTGATATTTGTCAAAATAAAGTCAGCCCATGTCTGATTTGGCAGAACATGTACACGACTGACTGATTTTTTTATATTCTTTTGCAGGGGATTTGGGAAACAAGGATTTCAATGCCAAGGTAAACAAATTGCTTGCATGTGTTGAGTTTGTGGCTGAATTAAGGCTCAATGACTGTAGCCCAACACCTCATTAGATCTAGTGACCAGTTTTTTTAAATGCTTTTAAAGGGGGATCCATAGGCTCAAGTCGGTTTTTACTTCGAAATGTCAATTCTCAGGTTTGAATATACCATCTGGAGGAGAATGTTACATATTTCCAGATGCAATTTGAAACACACCCACATTAAAATGCAGACACAGCAAGTAAAGTTTTAAAATTTATTATTAGTTTCCCCCTCACTGGAGAGCGCTGCAAAAAAGAAAGCAGGATTAATATTTTGGGAGCAATTCAAAGATTTAAGTTGGCTATTTATTATAATAATCAAAGTACTGGACATACCGTCATGTGAGCTTACGCCCAGCGGCAACTGGCTGGGTGCTCACAGGTCTGGGAGCCTTGTTGACATTAACAGGAAGGGGATAATGGGGTGAGTAGCTGGTTTTAGAAACAAGAAACTTCCTTCGTGCGTAGCCATTCCTGGACTGGACAATATAGCGAGGAAGTGGAGGGCGTCGTGGTTTGGTCACTTGCTGAACAACTGGCACTTCTTGGGTGCTGGGGATTTGGGGAACCCAAGGAGCAGTCTTCCCATGTTGTGACTGGTATTCTGCTTGTTCATTACCACCATCATCAAAGCCTGCTCCCCCAGAGATGCTGGCAGTGGCTTCTGCGTGGGCTGAGTAACTGGTTAACGGTTTTTGTGTTGTGGTGTACATTGGTGAAGATGCTTTGCTTACTTGGTCTGTTTTCTCATATCCAGCCACAGCACTGGAAGCATCACCTTGACCTAAAGAAGGTTCAGTGTTCTCAGGATAATGAAAGAGTTCCTCAAAGACGACATGGCGATTGTTACTTGAGTCACTTCCCTCTGCACTTGAGTCAGTGTTCAGATTCTGGAATGAGGAACTTAAACCACGGTCAACACTGTCAGAGCTGCTCAATACTGGTTCAGCATGCCAAAACCCAGAGGTGGCAGACTGGCTGTTTGGTTTGGCAACCAGGGATTGGGAGAATGGGGGGAACCTGACATTTACAGGTGGACCAACATGAGTCACGCCACCAGTGATTGGAGGGATGGGCTTATCATTTGAGGAAGCAGCAGCAAGTGAATTAGACCTTATGTGATCATCCAGCTGGTCTTTATAACTTAAAGGAAAAGTGATTGGTTGGTGAAATTGGTTTAGTCCCCAATCTCTTGATGCACCATTAACAAGGCTCTCTACCATAAGGGCACTAGGTTTGTTAATGTGATCTTTATGATTGGGGACAATGGCTGGCTGCTGTGTAGATGGGTTGCTGTAGCTCATGTACGCAGGTTCAGATGGTTGGTTATAGTAAATGTCCCATTGAGACTGATCAAAGGTGGAGTCATCTTCTGAGCCGTCATCACCATCACTCTCCAAGTTATGCCAGTCAGGCTTATATGGATATCTGAAATCTGGGTTAAAAGTTAAAAGCGTCACTAAATGAGACCTGGGTCACGGTGCTGGTTAAAGAAAATGTTCTGGTACCTTGTTTTGTTGGCAAACCAGTGCTGCCATCAAACAGCAGAAAAAAAATCCAGAAAATCCTGCAAAGTAGGCAAATAAAGACCAAGGAAATGTATTTGATTGATGTTATTAAGTTGAACAAATGACATGTCAAAACAAAGATACCTGAAAAGGAGCCCAGGAGCCATGGCTGGTAGAAAAGAGGCAGCACTCCTCAGAACCTCTGGTTTGGGCCAAGTAGTTCCGTGCAGGTAACCTCTGGCTTTAGCTCCAACACCCCTTGGTTGTTTCTATATTGTCTCTGCCCTAACGAAGGCAATTGTCAACAGCTGCTCAGAGCACAGTTACCAAATCATTAGCAGGTGAGGTATTTGGACAACACTACTAATTGTTGATTTCTCAAGCCTGTCCACATGATTAGAGTAGACTGATATTGATGCCTTGAACAACACTGAAAGCCTTTTTTTTTATTTGACCCTATAACACACAGTCCTTGCAAACAAAAGGCGATGGAAGTCATTTTTCTATGTGATGCTTTTGCAATCACATGAACCACATGTTCCCTGAAATGAACACCATTTGCCACCATCTTTGCTAGTGTAACATTTCTCTCTAGACATTTGATACAGTGGCCAAAGATGGCAGAGAGTCAGGAGAGGACAGAACGTGTAGGCAGAGAGGCTTTGTGACATGTTGTGACAGTGTCTAAGAAATAATGGAAATATTGTGTGTCATAATAAATGAAATGTGTATTGGCTGTATGAAATTAAGAGTGTGTGTGTGTGTGAATGTGTGTGTGTGTGTGAGTACCTTACCAGTCCCTCATATGCTTGGATGAGGGTCCATTTGCAGCATGAAGATGAGATTGAAATGAGAGATGCATGTTCTTGGATATGGAAAGGGCTTATTCTTGGAGAGAGTATGCAAAAGGAATCCACAGCTCTTTTTTCCTAACTTCTACGCCAGAGTAATCCCCAGAGAGCTTCATGTACAGGCCCGTCTGTCTTCCACATGGAATGGATAACGGATTTGTGATTCCTGCCAACACTATGGAAACAGAAGTGATGTTTTATGCGGTACTGCATGTTACTGTAAATAAACCTGACAATGCAAGTGTAAACAGAGGGACACAAAAGACTTTTCAAACCTCAAAGCTCAAGCCTTTCTTAACACCTGACTCTAAATTAAGACCAAAGGCATATATACTCTGTTTACCATAAGGAATACAAATCTCTTAAAGTAAATATATTCATGTACGAAGCTCTGAGAATGGAACATGCTCCTCCGAGGCAGGGACGGAAGTAAATAATGCCTGTAGGAAACGGCAAAACGAGTCATCAGTTGACTGTGGAATGATAATATAGCCGATGAGAAGCACAGATCATTGGCAGAACATTCTCACTTATTACACAGGTGATGGAGTGTGGCTGTGTGTCACTCATCTTTATCCATTTCCCCGCCTAGCTGATATTAGTTTGTGTTTGCAGAGGCGTGGGCATATCAAAGGCCGCCCAGAAGTTCCCACTGTGAATTGAAAGGCCTGATAGCAGCTTTTTTCTCCTCCCTGATCACCCACCTCCACGGCACAACGGCAAGCAGCTGAGTGCCGCCCAAAGTAGTGCCATGGCAGTGGAAATGTCTTGGTTATAGAGTATCTCTGTGTAGGTGGAGGATCAAGGCCCTGTAGTTTCCAGGGCTGTAGTTGCTCTACCTTTTCGTTATTCAAAGGAACGCCTGGTCTCCTATTTATATATTCGTATATATTCATAAGGTGAGAAGAACATAATAGCGTCATTTCAATGATTCAGCTTTCAGTGGCATTTTCTGAAATTAACATCAGGGGTAGAATAATAAGAAAGAATCTATTTCTGTTAATCATTAAATGTGCATGAGGGCTTTCTTCTCTTCTTGCCGCAGTGAGACACTTTGCTATATGGACATGCTCACTTATCTCCTATATCGCAAGAAGATGTTACATTTGAAGCCGCTCCTTCTTTTTCTTTTATCATCCATCTTTTGTTTTTTTCCTTCCAGTTGGTCTGATTTTTTCTTTGTCTTTTCCTTTGTGAAGGTGGCTCATTGTTTTATTGACATTGCAGTTGAAGAGTAGGAAAGACTTCAGTGTGATGCATAAGAATACAGGGCTCTTTAATCAAAAGGGAACATCTGTAGAACAATGTGAAATGTAGGTGTGTAGACCTAAACCATCGTGACAAGGCACACTGCTCCACAGTGTGGTACTTCAGAGTAATGATGAGTCTAATTTTAGACACATTAATGTTAGAAATATTTAAATTAAATTATGAAATATAAACCCCAATCACGTCAAATTAAGACCTCACTGGTGTGCGTATATTATATTAAATACTGCAAAACTGAATCATAAAGCACTGTCAAAGTACTGTTTTGCTGTTTTTTTTAATTACATAAGGGTGAATGCTTAAATAGTGCAATTCTTCAAAATCTGACAACTTTTAATTGAATAACACATTCTTTTAGGTCTGGCTTTAAATAAGAGATTTCCCAGAAGCTTTCTCGTTTTTTTTTTAAAGCCAAAAAAGCCACTGCTGTCTCACCTGAAGGTGGAATCAAAGGTTGAAATGTGTCGGTGTTGAGCGCTGTCACCTGCTGTGTATGTGGTTCCCTACACACGTCATAGCGTCTCATTGAAGCCAGCGATGTGAGGGGAATGAATGCGTGTTCATCACTGGATCACTCACCACCACGGAGGATGCTCCGCTTTCCCTCTCCCCCCGCCCCCCCCGGCCTCCTCTGCCAGGCTTTGAAGTGGAGCATCTGTGGAAATGACTGTGCCATCTGGAGAGTTGGGGAAACTCGCGCCACAGAGAGAAAAGCCGTACGCCTGGACACCAGAAAGGGTGTGGACGGGAGGATGAAGAACAAGAAGACGAAGCAATGTGTAGAGCATGAGACTAAACAAGACTAAACACAGATAGAAAAGGATTTGGAACTGTATAAGTGGATGTGTGAGGGTGATGTCAAACAGCAATTTAACTCATGCAATCTACTTGCTGCTGAGTTCTGTCAGAGACTAAACAATCAGTGTGACTGATATTATGTCTCAGTAATGACCAACTGTAAGCCGGGTGCTTAAGCGGTGTTTAGTAGTACAATAAACTCTAAAATGTCAAGACTTTGCATCAAAGCGTCACCAATGTTTATCTATGGTTGAATGAGAGGCATTGGTCAGTCCATTTACCATTTCAGTTAAGAGACACTACTTGAAAGTAGAGTGAAGACAACCCCATCTTACCAGAGAAAAGGATTCCCCAAACGGAGTGGAGACGCTGGTGAAGATGTGGAGGTGGTTGGAGTCTGAAGACACTGCTTCCTGAAGGTGGTGTTGAACTGTGCAGCTGCATGGATGTCACATGGAGCAGGGTGTCTGGGGAATTAATCGGTATAACCACCAGGCAAATAACGCAAGATTGAGTTTGAGTGTATGAGATTTGGGCAGATCAATGCAGACTAAAATGAAAATAAACAGTAACAAAGTGAATTTACAGCACAGGACAAATGACAGCACAAATCTGATGGGCTGAAGCGTCAGTCAGTGTCAGTGATCAGCTGATCCTCTTGATAGTGTAGAAATATTGTTATTATTGTGACTGCAGCTGATGGAAATTCAATGTTTTGCTCAAGGACACTTCAGCAGGGAAGATGCAGACCATCACTCATCACCACCCTCAGTGATGTGCTTCAACACTTATATCCCCACAACTGCCCCACTTATTTGTGCTCCAGATTAGCAAACGTTTTTGCATTCTAATGCGTCCAATTTGCCTCCTCTATTTCCAACCCGATGAATATGTATCTCTAATCAAGTGGCAGTGATGAGATATTTCTCATGTGCACAGATGAGGGAGTTGGGCGTAGGCTGCGCCACCACTCTCTGGGACATTTGTTCCTCCTGTGGGCGACATCATGTACCGTATGTGTCAGTTACCATGACGAGGGCTGACACATGCCTGGAAGAAGAGCGCCGCAGGAAACCCTAATGGCAGTGTAGGAGTACGGCCAATCACTTCCTCCATTGAGAATGAAGCAATGGACATCATTAACCAATCAAGGCACAGAAGTGCGGGGGTGTTGGAACATGAGACCGAGAGCTGGGCAGCCCTGATGGGGAGCCGCAAACAATAAACATCTTACACAACGGCGGGCGGAGAAGCAGCACTGCTCCTCTCAAGTGAGGCTGTTGAAATCTGAAGGGTTCTCCTGCTCTCTGCTCTGCTTTGTGTGACCCAGAGATGTTAATTCATTAAATCTGTCAGTGGTCATTTAACAGAACAGCATCATGCCTTTATGAGTTACTATTTTCTTTTTCTTTCTGCTCTATTTAATCATCTGTGGGCGTGTTAACCCTGTCACATTAGTAGGAAATAAGGCTGTCTTGGGATAGGCGGGAGTGGTGTGTGTGTGTGTGTGTGTATGTGTGTGTGTGCACGCTTGAATTCATTTAGACACCCTCCATCAGACACCCTGCTCCACGTGTTCTAAATGCTATTCAGCTATACAAGTAAACTGTACTTGATTTAATGCGATGACCCTTGGAAATAATCCACATTTCCATATCACATATTTACTCAGCAACAACTATGCCTGCCTGACTAGTTGGCGTGAAGCTATCTTCAATTGTGAAAGCTACAAAATTTCAAGTAGATAGTAAATTAGATATCCTGGTCTAAGGACCATATTTGGGCCCCACTTTGCCCCCTTTTGGATTTAAAATTGTAGTGATTTCTATTCGACCATATGCAACTGCTCTTTGTTCAAAACTTGCACTGTGAAAATCTTTGACAATTTTGAATATATTAACAACTTTAAACTCTCTCCCAGGCAATAATTACACTAGGAGTGGAGCTTTATGTCGCCAAGTTAATTATGTGTAATCCTGCCTGTGGTTAATGTCAACTGTACTACTGAGTGTCATCTCTCTCTCTCTCTCAGATTTCAGATATTCAGAAGACTAAAATAACAAATAAATACGGCGTGCCATGTTTTATATGCAGACACTTTATATAAGGATTTCCCCGATAGCAAAATACATTTTCAAAATACAGACAAACACTCTCCAGGAGCTTATTTGTTCATAATGATATATAATATATCATTAGCCTGATTGTTTTCAATGAATTCAAATCACACACACACACGCACAAGTCTCCAGGTTTTTATATTGTGTTAAACAGGTCACACACTGTCATGGATTATTGCCTCTACCTATTCTTTGTTTGCGATGGTGGCTTGTCATATTGAATAGTAAATCCTTCATCACTTGGCCAACAGGCATTTTGATCTGCATGCCATTTAGCAACCTAAAGACAGAAAGACACGCAAGACTCTCTTCTATTATGACATAAGAGGATTATGACCGTCTTGGTTCTCAACAAAGAAGTCTAATATGTGTGTCTTCACAGAGGGAACGGTGAGGACACCATGGGATTGGGACCAATTGTGTGTAAGGCTGGGTGGCTTACTACATACTTGGGATTTCCAAGCTACCCGGTGTTGGGTGACGTACTTCACCCTTTTGTTAGGCATACACACACACACACATAGCATTCAATGACCAGGCCTCAAAATGCACTTGGTTAAATGTCAAACTTCAAACCTGCTCTGTGTTATCTGCGTGAAAGTCATTTGGACAAGCCTAACGGCATCATCTTCAAAAGCTTCTGTGCTGTAGATCCTTACCAGATAAGCCAGCATGTTGTGCCAAGGTTACCATAGTAACTGTACTTGGCCCTCACTCTGCCTGTGATGTGCCAAATTTTTGCCAAATGGTATATGACCGCCACTTTCCTTTACATAACCAACAAAACCAAACATATCGATTCCAAATAATCGGCTGTAATGATGCAACATGATAGTCTGGCCTCACCACTTCTGCTACGCTTTATACAAATGGATACACCCCAGATAGAAGCAGTGTATTTATGTGCCTGTCGGGGTGAAATCGCATTGATCTCCTCGAGTGCTAACTAAGGAGGATGCCCGATGCATAACCAGTTCCAAAGATTCTGCCTCCGTTTCCATTGCAGCAGTGACCATCACAAGTGCAATGTTTTGATTTTAACAGACTGTCACAGCAGATCATGTCACAGTGTTGTTGCTTGCATAACACAATGTCATCTGGTGACATTATAAAGGGGGCTTTTTGGGAGGCTCGGCAGCATTAGTCAGCTGAGAGTGGGTAGTTAATTGTCAGGGAGCTGCCTGTGTTTTTGCTGAGACACAATGCAGTGTAATAAGATGACACATGCTGTTCCCTCATAAGATTTGTTTTATCAAACAAAGGCAAAAGAGCAGTCGCATGGCTCGGGGAGACAACAGTGAGAAAGGTGCAAAGATGTGTGTGTGATACCATCTTCAAGAAATGTGTGTGTGTCAATGTGGAAGTATGCGTGCGTGTGTGCGTGTGTGATACACAACAATGGTGTAACTATGGTAATCAGAACACAGAGCTTTCGGCTTTCCAAAAATGCCTCTAAGAAGAATGTGAGACAGATTTCTGATCGTGATGTAATAAATGGCCGTTCAGGCAACAACTTTCTGCCACTATGTTGGGGCATCTGTTATAATTTCAGTCACATCATATATCATTTCAAGACACTGTTTGTTCTGAGCATTTTTCAGTCTGGCGTTGCATTTGTCATGGCTTTCTAAGCCCGTGTGTAGAATGACAGTGTGGACTCACAGTGAATACATATATAATACATACATACTGTGCTTATGTATTTGGATGTTGATTTGTGGAATGTCAGTATCGTCTCACTCTCTGTTAGGTAGAGAAATGTTGCACTTTCATCCATAATAAGTGCATTAGTGATTAATACTGCCATCCTAGTGTCAAACATTTAACCCCCTCATTGCTTCACTTAGCTCCCTAAACCATTTGCTTCCATGGCAACACATATATTTAGTGTCAGTTAGTTCCTGTGTTATACTCAAGGTGACTGGATCAATAGCGCGTGTGTCGTCTGTCTATTCCGGATGGATGGAGTCTCCCTTAAGGGAATTCAGACAGCCGTGATGGCATCCATGTGTCTCTCCACTCCAGATGTGCTTAATGAATTCTGTGGTGATTACACCCTCTGCTATTTCTGGAGATATCATCATTGACCCACATAAGGTGAGCACAATGTGCACCGTAGAGGATTAAGAGCTCGGTGTGTGTGTGTGTGTGTGTGTGTGTGTGTGTGTGTGTGTGTGTGTGTGTGTGTGTGTGTGTGTGTGTGTGTGTGTGTGTGTGTGTGTGTGTGTGTGTGTGTGTGTGTGTGTGTGTGTGTGTGTGTGTGTGTGTGTGTGTGTGTGTGTGTGTGTGTGTGTGCGTCAAGCCAACAAGTCAACAGCTGTCCAATTGTTATTTTGAAGAAACAAATCCAAGAAACACACTTAGCTTTTGCAGACCTTTCTCATCGTCTCTGTTGTCTGTCCTGTGAAAGGTCACTGTGGGATGTGTTGTTACTCAATAGACATAATGTCATCAGGCCAATTTTTCAAAATGGAACCAAACGACGCACTCTGAATGCCAAAGGTGGAAAGAGACAGAAAGACAGTGTGTAGTTAAGATGGACACATGGGATTTTCCCAAGCTCACAGTCATATTTTGCTATTTTCGTGCAAGGACAAAGACGCAGGGAGGCAGGGAGAGTGAGGGAGACGCAGAGGGTTACAGAGTGTGTGTGCCAGTTTCCTGAAGCGTGTTTTCCTCTTTCCTGCTCCTGTGGTGCTGTGTGCGTGTGTGTGCGTGCGTGTGTGTTTTGAAGTTTGAGGGTCACCCGGTAAGACACTGCAGGGCAGCTCTTAGTCATCCTCACACCTCGCTTCCTTTTTTACCCGACTGTCCATCTGTCTCCATATTTACCACAACTCACAGATTTCTTACTGTAACCGGATCTAAATGTACAGTTGAATGAATTCTATAGGCAGGATTAAAATAAACACTGAGGCTATGAGCAGATTATGTGTCTGAAATAGGAAATTTGAATTACGGAAGATGCAAATACAAACAAGTGTGTTTAATGTAACAAAGGCTGATTTTTCACTGTGATAACACGAAAAAAAAGGGTTTGACCAGGCAGATGTTAAAGGAAATTAAACACACAGAATGCAGCACACACACACACACACACACACACACACATTTCCACAGACCCTAGTTAAGTATGATACCAGATGTCTAGATTTCTGACAGGTTGTTAAGGTGTTAGAAGCTGTTTAAGCGAGCTGCTTGTGGGTTTCCACTCTCTTTCCCATATTGTCACTTCCAGATGCCTTAAAGCAAGAAAACACCAAGTCACATATGAGTACTGCTGTACACACACATAGCTCCCCTCCTTCTCTTTGTTCCTTTTTTATACATGCATCTGTTCTACATGCACATTCATCCTTCTGCTGTAGGCTCACCTTGTTCTCCCTACTGGGACAGGAGAGGATGGAGTACAGGAGGAAGAGGCTGTCTTATAGAATTGAAGTAATTGAAGGTGTCACGCTTGTGTCGCCTCCTCCTCTTTCCCAGCCTCACTGCTCCACTCAGAGCAAATATAGCCACTGCCAGAACATGGGGGATTTAGCTTTGTGCTAACATGTGTTAACCCTCCGTATGGAAGAGCGAAATGGAATTTTGCTCTGAGATCTGAAATGTTTAGTCACTGAAGTCCCGACAATGAAATCACAGTACATAACAGAAGAATTTGGATTTTTTTTTACGCTAAAATGCAAGTTGTAGAACAGAATGTTGAACGTCTACAGACATAGGTTCATAAATAAATCCATAAATGCACACAGCTGCTGTTATCCCTGGTGGCTGTGCGTAGGTGTGCATTTGATTGAGTCTCTTTGCTCCCGTCAGCCATTACTTCAATGTGAAATTTGAACGTGAGCATTGTATTAATGGATCCTGCTGCCTTTAAAAATAATATTTATTTGGAAAAGCAGCATACAAATGAGAAATGCTTAATATAGGCACTGTGACAATATCTAGCTTTTCCCTCAGCGTCCTTTATTAGGCGGTTCACATCACTTTTCCCTGCTCACCAGTAGCTTTAGACTTCTAGGACTCTTTACTAGCACAAGGAAATATGAACATGACAAATTTGCAAGACTGCAAATAGACCAGGCAGTAAATATCTGCTAGTTCAGTGTTCAGGCAGGGGGGAATGCTAATGCTGACAGAAGAGCACTGTGTTATGTAACCTCATAGTATTGTCAAAATCATCACTGTATCTCCTTAAAGAGTGAAGCGGGAGGTTAAGATGGTGTTACTGCAGCTGTTGACCTTGTTGTTGACCTTTTCCCTGATAGGTTTTCCACTTTGTTGGATTCAATCAGCCCTTTCCTCAAATACAATTCATTTATCTTGTTCAACTTCCAAGGTATTAACTAGATAATAAGTAGATAAGAAAGATAGAAAGTACACACAATAAGGGGTACGAGGTACATTCAATAGTTTCAAGATTATTGTCATTTGCACAGTAGAACACAGGGTCATACTGTCCATTGGAATTCTTTGTGACAAGACATCAGCAGCAGCATTATAGAAATTGAATTTAGTGCAAATTCTGCAATTTGTGCAAAGTACTAAGCATAAAAGAAAATGGAATAAGAGAGCAGACCAGACTAAATAACAATAGAATAAAATATTTATACAGACTATATCCAAAAAACAAGTCTTAAGAGATAATTATAATGGAGTGCATAGGGGAATAACAACAACATGTTGCAAGTACATAAGGAGGACAATGGTACAAAGTGCAAAATGTGCATCTGGCTGGGAGGTAAGAGTAATTACAATATATACATATATATGATAAACAGCAACGTGTTGTGCGATATGCTATAGAGTGACAGTGAAACACTATATCTGCTGGTTTCAATCACTCAGTTAAAGACTTAAGTTCTCTATTCATTCAGTGTTTTTCTGTGAATTGCGTAGTTATAATAATAATAAAGTAGTAAGCCATACATCAGTCAAACCCCACGTGGCAACATACTGTACAGCAGCATAGCTTTCCCGCTGAAACCGAAGCTGGCGAGTGGAAAATGAGGCGTACATCCATGAGAGCGGCTCTGCATGTGGAGCCAGAAAAGGGCTGGTAAGAAGTGCAGCAGCAGGAAGAGAGGAGAGTGAAAGAAGTGGGCGTAATTGCTTGTGAAAGTGAGGTTAACCACATACCTATTCCACCGACCAGCCAATTCACCTCACTGTCGAGAGTGGTTAATATGAGGAGAAACTCAAAACCACTTTGCCAACACGCTCTTGAGGGGTTTTGTCTCATGTCTTTCTTTTTTTGGATCCTTTTTTGTGATTTGTGTGTGTTACATTAAAGTACTTGGTATTAATCTACTGCATTTCTTGTGAGATTTTACTACAAATGTGGTCAGAGCGTGTGGAAAAAAGTGTTCCTCTAAACTTTCTCTCTTCTGTACTGGATGTACAGCTCGAGAGGCAAAGTGGTGCGTTTGTATCAAGGCAGATTCAATCTTCAGCCAGAGATAACCATCCCTAATTTTCTGCAATTATTATGCCAGTGAAGACATCGCAGTGAGCCAGAACACACAACACAACACCGAATGCGAGGGACTGGCACCCTCGAGCTCATGCACACACACACACACACACCATAGGACTGTGTTGTAGCCACATCAATTTAAAGAAACATGATCACATATATCATAATGGTTTGGTTGTGCAGTTCATTTAATTATCAATACTGTCTTATTGTGCACAGGTGTTTTGCTTTGAAATAGTTTGAAATAGAAGTATTATTTTTAAACATGTGAAGACAGAAGGTTGAGGTCAGAAGCCTACATTAGTGGACATTCATGTCACGTCATCACACATTCATGTTAGTAAGACAACATAAAAGGCCTTCAAAGTAAAGTATAGGTTGGCTATATGTTTAAATGACATATAGGCCTGAGTGTAAGTAAAAGGCCATGAGTTATTTAGTGTGTGAGCGAGTTGGAGTGCCAGATATAGCAGGTGGGAGATAGATAGACACCGGAGGTCTTTCTCGCTACTTTAAAACTGCGGGTATGCTCAAGTCTTCATTGTTACCTCAGAGACGAGTTGCATCATCACATGGCCTTCGGGTGATAACAATGTTTTGTAATTGTCAAGTGTGTGTGTGTGTCTGTGTGTGAGAGGGATATGAAAGCAAACGCGAGTCTAAAACCCCTTCAAGCAGTCACGCTGGCCCAGACGGCCCAACTCAACCAGCTGACTCATTTCTCTACCCAAAGAGCCCTGCATTCTTGGAAGGAGCGCTGAATTAATCAGAGGAGCGATATTGAAGATGAAGAGAAAAGAAAACATTCGAGTATAAGTCAAAGATAAAAGTGTTGATAGAAAGAGGAATAATATAGTAGGTGGCAGCGTGGGAGGTAGCAGGTGCTAATTGAAACCATCTTGCGGAGAGCACAGAATGTCACTTTGCCACAGCTGCTGTCTTTGGTTTCTCTCGCTCTTCTTCTGCTCCCAAATGGTACGAGCGGTGTACTGGACAGGCTGACTGTTGGCTCTGCGGGGGGACAGATGCAGGCGTATGGATGAACTCGGACAATTAGGCAAGCGAGAGGATTCCTGCTCCTTTCTCAGCCTTCTGTTGCCATTAATGGGCACTGAAGGGTTACAGCACAAACGTATACTGGCGGCCTTATCGATCGCAATGACCTGGTGTGGTGGCTCCAACCTCTTGACCTTAACTGAGAGTGACCATACACTGCAGAGAAGCTTCACAGTTTCACAGTTTGTGTGAGGGCACATCTATGCATACACACACTAGATGGATGTGTGTTTGTCTTTGGTTATGGTAAAGAATGTTTTTTGTTTGATTTTTTGTTTTATACTTCAGAAATCTTGGACACCCGATAAAGGCCACACACAGTTTTGTTGTGTGATGTTTATTTTATTTTTTTGTCAAATAAGATCTGTAATGTTTATCCAGACCGACTATCTGGTGTTTGATGATTTCAAAGGGCTGTGATGATTCATCCTTATTCAGGCACCGTGTTGTTATTCTAGAATGAACTAGATGTGTCTCTCATCACTGGAGTGTAGAAGTATGATTCATATCACTATATGAATTTATTGTGAATCATCCAGCTCAGTGTTTACCGATGGAAAGTGTTTTTATCGAAGCGACACCCAAGCAGACAGAGGTAACGAGAGTAAACTGTGATATCTCCCCTTGTGTGTTATTCTCTTTTGTTTCAGTTGTAGTGCATGTCTGCCTTCTTAAATCTTAATGGAGCTTGTTCGCTCTCATCACAGTCTCTGTTTCCACTCGCTGCAGTGACAGAAACTTTAATTATGGTAAGGCCAGTTCAGATCAAAGACGATAAAGAGGATGAAAAAAAAAAGGTTACACAATTTTATGTTTCAGGGCTATATTCTGTAGTCTCTCACACACACACACACACACACACACACACACACACACACACACACACACACACACACACACACACACACACACACACACACACACGCAGATGGAGAATCAGAGCATGTGTGAGAGGACAGAGAGGGAGAAACAGAGGGTCAGTGTGAGACCTGTGACAGAATAAAGGGAGTGAAATGAATAACAAAGTGGTGTTATTTCTGTTTCAAAATGCTTGGAGACAAATTTAGCCTTGACTTCATTGCTCTCCAACAAATTTAGCAGAGAACATTTAGTGCTGCAGGAATGGAAGATCCTTTAATGTTGATGTGTTGGTTTCAGCCGGACCCCAGGCACCGAACTTGGACTTGACCGTGACCTTTGCCTTTTGCCTGACTCTGCTGTACATATAGGGTGACTAGATATGTAAATTCACTGTAAATTCATTACCTTAGGCTTTTTAAAGATGGATGCCTATGTGTGGATGTGAGTGTGCACGTGGTCACACCTCCCACTGGTCGTCAGCCTAATTTACATCAGGGCTCCCTGTGTTTTGACTTCACCGTCTGGTCCTGTCTGCGTGCAGCAGCGCTGTAGGGACCGAGGCCAGTAACACTCATTACTTTACTACCACTGTGACACCTGATACTCACACACAAGGGGCCAGGAGCCAGACTACTGTGGAGGTGTGTGTGTGTGTGTGTGTGTGTGTGTGTGTGTGTTTGTTTGTGTGTGCCTGCATTTGTGAATGAGTAAGAATAGTCTAGAAGATGAATTGACAAGACAGCCTGACTTAGTATGTACATTGCACAGTACGTGTTGATGTGTGTGTGTGTGTGTGTGTGCTGTGTGGGTCTTTGCGTCAGCGGGCTGCACAATTGCATTTATCTGAGGCTCTGAATGTGTCTGCTTGTCTGAAAAACAAATGTGTGGGTTTGTATTTATTTCTTCTATTAGAGATAATAACATATGTATTTATACTGCTCGTATATTGCTTGTTTGTTTGGATGGGCAGGTTTATTGTTCAAATCAAGGAGAATTCTCCAAATTTGACTCTAGTTAGACTTTTTAATGCAGCAAAAGAGAGAGAGAGAGAGAATATTCTGTGAACAGAATATACAGAATGTATATATAGTATGTGTATTTTGTAGCTCATGCAGTATGTATGTATATATGTGAAAGTATGTGTGTAACAGTAAGATGGTCAAAGGAACTGAGAGATGAAAAAAAGATCAGTCTATCTGTACATGTGTGAAAGAGACATGTGACAGCCAGGGAAAAAGCTGGAAATGCGTGAGGAGAGGAGAATAGAATAGAGAAGAAGAAGACATACTGTGGAGGGCAGGTTTCACAGCTAACAAGGAGCCAGAGATGGGTTGGCCAGGGTCAGCTGGGACAGCTGGTGTGTAGTGGTGGACATCATAACGGAAGAGAGTGAAGATGAGGGGGTGAAAAGGACCAACCGGAAATCAGTGAAAAAGCCAGTAAAAGCAGACAACATCAAGAAGACAAGCTTGGTCTCAGGGGGGTCTGGGCAGCAGACAAGGGCTAGCTGGAGTTTGCAGGTTTGCTGATAGCAAGAAAGCCCTCAGCCGGAAAAGGTGAGGGGAAAAGGAGAAGATGGAAATAAGAAAAGCAGGAGAAGAGTGTTGGAGGTGGAGTGCATGCAATGTTGCTAACTTCACTTAAACTAAATTTGAAAACATTTAAGGGCAGTTTTAGGGCACAAACAGTAAAAAAAAGTCAAGTGTAAACAAATCAATCTGCCATCCGTTGTGGTAGTGGACTCCTGAGGAAGGCCACTCAGCTGGATCATGGAGAGAAGTGGCAACAAGATCAATTATTTAATTTCATATTGAGTGGTTTCCATGACAACTCTTTAATGTTCAACCTTGTTCAACAACAGCAAAATGTGTGTTAACAATAGTGGCGCAAGAAACTCAAATACTTAACTAACAGTAGAAATGACACTGGGCTGTGTTTCTCTCTTATTTGGGGGTTCCCACATCCCCAGACACTGTGTGCAGAAATCTGTGTGTGTGTGTGTGTGTGTTCTTGTTCAGAGTCATTCTTCATTCTCGAGGGAGTATCACTACAGTATATTTCCCCTGTGCGACTCAGACGTGTCTGGCAGCCAAACGCTGTGTGGAATAATTGATCCAGTCCCCCCTGCAGTTAATAGAAACACCATTAGTGCTGCAAAGTTTGTGTGCAGTGTGCAGTGTGTGTGTGTGTGTGTGTGTGTGTGTGTAGGTTGTTACATGATCCTCAATAGAAGCAGAAGACAGGAAATGATCTTAATATATGACATCATATTGGAGGTGATGTTCATACTGTAGATGCATTCAGGTTGTAACAGGATCTGTATGCAATTACTTTATTAACAATATTAATGTATTTGTTCTGTCCACTGTCCAAATTGTACAAAAGTCTTTTCAGTTCCTGGATTTGTTGTTTTTCCCACTTGAAGCTCCCATTGCGCCCCCTAGCTGTCCACAGAGAGCAGCTCTTTCTTTGAATTGCCTTTTAAAGGTTACTGCCGTTTTGAACCTTTTGAGTTTTCCCTGCGACTGTAAAGCCCTTAGGGACGGTGTGTGTGACATTCAACTGTACTAATGAATTGGATTGCAGTCGGCTCAAATTCAGTAGTTACAACGGGAAAGACGAGGAGGTGTGTGTGGGAAAGCTGTGTTACTCTGGGAGTGGAATATCACCTGTGGGTCTTTTTAGTTGTCAGTACTGTTGGTACATGCCTCATGCCTGGGTCATGACATGTTTCACAATCCACCCTCACACACACCCAAGGGACATACAGTCTCTTCTCTCTGTTACAGCGAGACATGTAGACGAATATAATCAAGCACTGATGTGAGAAGCCTGGGAGCCGAGGTGATGAGCACCATCGCCTGTCAAGCTGCATCTCTGTGTGGGAGGAGACAGAGGCCGCTTCTCCAACCAAGACGTGCTCTGCTGCACTCTGACCAGGCCAAGGCCAAGCGTACTTTCCACCTCCTCCCCCCTTGTTTTGATATGTTATAGGACGTGATTTTCTCCTCTGTGTCTGTGTACATTCTGTACAAACAGCACTTGAATAACTAAACAAACCGGAGGGCCCTCGTTTCACACGAGATGAATGAATAGGAAACTGGGGCGCGATTCGTCCCCAATAAAAGCAACGCTGCCATTGTTAAGATTGCAGATAAACATTCTCTCGCAAATATGAGCTGTTGTGCGTCCTTCAAAATATTTGTTCAGTTTTGGGTCAAATTGTGCTCCCACTTGCATTTGTTTTGGAGCAGCACAGACGCAGTATATGTGTATTATTCACTTTAATGAGATGTGAGTGAGAACATTTGTATGCTTGTGGCCATTTCTGTTCTTATATAATTATATCTGGTCAATTTCCATCATCATCTATTCATTTGTGTTACACTCTGCAGCTCTGTTCCCCTCTTGTATTTCTGTGCTCTTTGTTTGAGACTCTATTGTTTCTTTCAAGGTCATATTTGCTGTGCGTGTGTGTTTGTGTCTATGTGTGTGTGTGTGTGTCCTTTGGCATGCATAATTGAATGTATGTGCTGAAATTGAGTTTCCAGGCTTTCATTGTGGCTGCAGTTCGTGTTATTGCTTTCCTTTGTAGCTGTGTGTTGTTGTTTCCGCACTGCATCTCTCCAAGGTGGCGGGAGGCAGCAAGGATGAAAACCTAAAGTATATCATGAACTACCATGATACTGAAGTATCTCTGTTCACTCCAGTATTGTGTCCACTGCCAGTGATCCGTGTAGCAACCTGTCCTTACGTGGACTCACCTTATTAACGGCCTTGTTACATTTTCTAGTACTCTATCTCATTCCTGATCCTGATGGCTTAGTGGGATAAGACGCCCACCATGGACATGCAGCACTGAAATTCAGCGTGTCACTTATCATCCGGTCTGTCCGAGAAATAATGGTTTACATCTCGTACAGTATCTGCAGAGTGCTGCTATTTTGTGACACACGCACACACACACACACGGTCTCCCAAGGCATCTGACCATCTGAAGTTAAGATACTAAATTTAGTCTGAAATAATTGTTCAGAAATTGGAATTGAAATGTGAATAATGTGATATTACATGTTTCTTATAAGCTTTTATTCTAGAAACGTAAGAAAGTAAGGACATTACTGCTTTTACAGTAGGTTGCATCATTCATTTATGGGCTTTAGAGGTCTGACTGTCACAAATGTCCACTCTTTTTTTGTAAAGCGTAAACGTCTTCTTCCCAAAAAGAGTGTAGTTTCTCTTCCAGGTTGCAGAGAACTATGGATCCCTGCTGTATATAGGCTGGCTCCATGTGTGTGTGGTTTTCTTTCAACTCTTTTCCGCCGCACCATATTGATACAATGACATGACAGGAAAAGCTTCACCATCCATTTTCCTGGAAACCCTTATTACACTTGCACCAGTGTGTGTGTGTGTGTACATACTGTATGTTTGTCCTTTACCTTTCATCGCCACCTGTGTATTTATAGTGTCGTTGGCCAGGTGTAGAGCCAAACAGAAGAAATATGTTTCACTTCTCTACCACAGTGAGATCCAGTCCGCACTGTTACAGTCCAGGCCAGAATCAAACCTAAAAATAACCCAGATGGGGCAGTAAACCTCTCTCTCTCTCTCTCTCTCTTGCTCTCTCTCTTGCTCTCCCTCTCTTTTATTTGTTTTACCCTGCTTTCTTCACCCTGCTTTACCATTATCGTTTTATGTGATACAAACAGTGAATCGCACAAATATCATCCTCCATTATTTTCTTCTTCTGGCCTTGTAAATAAGAACTACAAAGGACTACAATTGTTGTTCCAGCAGGACATTTCCACACTGATCCAATAGTAGCCTCCCTGGACACCTCCACTGGACAGTGTTGGACAGTGTTGGACAGTGTTGGACAGTGTTGGACAGTGTTGCAGCACCCTAAGCCCTGCAGATCCCCTCCTGTGGATCCCAGATCAAAGGCCCAGTTCTCTTTGTTTTTTTCGATGCACTCCGGTGGCCAGGATCAATTGAAAGCGTCTGGAGGGTATTGAGTTGGTCCGGTGCTGCAGGCGTCCCGCCCTCTCCCTTATCGCCACAAAAGCCTCTGTTCTAGGCAACTGTACACCGTAATTCTATTAACAGCCACCCAACAGACCAATTTCACCGGCTTAGCCAGAGCTTAACCCACACTTCAGAGGATAAGTGCCGGCTAAGAGATACAGTAGAGAAGCAGACAGAAAGGTGTGGAGTGTGTGTGTGTGCGCCAACACGTAACGTAGATCCTCACATGCAGATATCGACATCGTGCACCAGATACTGTACGTGCCTATCAGAAAATTATATATTTCTAAATGTGGGGCGTAATATGTGCAGCACCTTCTCTCTCTCACACACACTCACACACTCACACACTGACTCACCGCATGGAGCACGTTTGTGTTGTGTAAGCTGCTTTGTAATGCCAGAGCTCCTTATCTCTGTGCTTGTGTAATTAGGCTGGAGAAACAGAGCCCAAAGTAATTAATCATAACATCCCTGACTGATACGGTATGTCATGGTGCCACCTCTGCTCCTGCTTCCCCCCCCTCTGAGGATTCAACCATCTGTGGCCATCCACTCCAGTCACAACCCCACCTCTGAGTCATACAAAAAGATTTATACCGTTGACATTAAAACCACTCCAGAAATATGCACCTCTGCAGATATGTGTGTGTGTTTCTTCCTCTTCCTTTCTCTCACTTTGCTCTTCTCTCCTGATGTATTTGTATCTATTTGCGCAATCACTGACATTCAAACCGCGGCTCCAGGCCCTTTTGTAGAGCAGAATGCGTCAAAACTGCGTCCCAAACCAGCACAAAAGACACACACACATACACAGACACGCCCCAGAGCCAAAGCTCGATTCATCCCTTTCCATGCATGCAAGTAAACTCCCCGCTCACATCCGTCAACTTAGACCAGCATCAGCCCCGGCGCATTTGGCTCAGCAGACCCTCACAGGCTGGTTTGGGATCAGTGTGAAGCCGAGCAATGACGGCTTGCGTGGGCGGGTGAGGCTGAGCGCTGATAGATGGCGGGCGAGAAAGTTATAGACGTCATTACACTGTGATTCACATGTTGTAAGTAGGCAGTGGGAAACCTGATGATTGCGCTCTGAGCTTTTATTCCCGCGGAGAAAAAGTGTGTTTCTCTTTTCCATGTAAGAAAAATGTGAAAGGTTGAAGGTTTGACTCGGAAGACAGTGGAGGTGGAAACCAACAAAAGAGTAAATAAACCGTGAAGTCACATGAATTCAAATCTGGCCCCTTTTTAAAGACTTCTGCCATAAACACAGATCTTCCTCCCCCCGTCTTCTCAGATAGTCAGAGGTGTGTGTTTTGCCTTCAACGTTTGGAATGCATTAAAAAGAATTAAGAGAAAATTGATGTAACTGTGCCCTGAAACATTTTGGTCTATTTTGCTGTTGGTTGGAGGAGGAACTTCTTATTTACAACCATTTTTCAGTCTTAGTTGGGTCAGACTTTCTACTTTCTGACACTAATTTGGTTCTAGAAGTCTCTGCTGACTCACACACACCTGCTGTACTTCAGATTGTTGAGCTTCCAGATGTGCTGGCAGCTTCAGTTTCCTGTGCTGAAACACTGCGTTTGCTGTTTTAACTTTGTAGTGACTTGTCATAAGCACCGACTCTCTGCCCTAAATGATTAATGGCGTTTCAGGTTTTGCGGAGTTAGTCAGGGGAGCACTTTCACTCTCTCTCGCTCGCTCTCTCTCTCTCTCTCTCTCTCTCTCTCTCTCTCTCTCTCTCTCTCTCTCTCTCTCTTACTCTGGTTTAAGTGTGTGTGTGTGGAAACAGAACGTAGACATCTGCCATTTCAGCACAAAATAAAAGTTAATGGGATACCTCATAGACCGCACATCGTCTGTCTGTCTGTCTGTCTGTCTCTCTGTCTCTCTGTCTGTCCATGGATTGAATCGGGGTTATGATAACACCCGAAGACATTTGAACACTGTTTATGGGAGTTCTTAGTAAATCCATTTCAGTTGTTCAACCAATGCCTGTCAGATCGTCTGGCAACTGTGACTGAGCTGGCGGAGCTCTAGACAAAAACCCAGAATTATGATTGTGAGAAAGCACAGAAGTGAAGAGCAAGACCTGGCAGTGTGACAGTGGGAGAGGGAGACAGATTGTGTGAGAGTGAAGAAGAAGAAGAAGAACAAGAAGAACAAGAAGAAAGGGTTTAGAATCTCAAATATGGCAGGGGAAACACATTTGGGTGCACAGAGTGATAGTCGGAGGGGAGTGGGCTTCTGTCGGAGCTGTCACAGACGTCCTAGCTTTGCTTTTCCCTCTTCAGATCTGCGGAAGCATCTGGAATGTAAATGCCATGCAGTCACTGACTTGCGAGTCTGTGTCAGGTGTCATGTCAGCCATGTCAGGAGTGACACACTAAGGAGAGTGATGCAATCGGCATCAAGCTGACAGATTGTAAACAGATGCAGAGAACACAAAATCACAAATGACATTTTTTGCGTGGGAGTGAACGTGGGAGTGCAAATGCAGGGTAGTGTGTGTGTGTGGTTGTCTGCGTCTGTGTGAGATGCTCGTCACACTCTGTTTCAGGCTGATGGTGTGTGTGTGTGTGTGTGTGTATGTGTGTGTGTGTGTGTGTAAAGACAATTCATGATCACTTTCCTTACATGTATTTAAATTGATAAATCTCTCTCTCTCTCTCTCTCTCTCTCTCACCCTCTCTCTTTCTCAGTGTGCTGTTTTGTGGTCCACAAACGGTGCCATGAGTTTGTCACCTTCTCTTGCCCCGGAGCGGACAAGGGTCCTGACACAGACGTAAGTTGTTCCTGTCGTACGTCACACGCTTCGTTTACTTTGTATTCTGCGCCGTATAAAGATTCCACGAAAAAACAGTCATCAGTCTCACGCTGCACACTAATCATTTCCCTAATTTCAAGTGGTGTGAGCGTGCGTCACAGAATGTTCCACAACTGATGTAAGTCTAATCTTTGATCATCAGGGCACAGTGATAACGTCCTGTTACATTAATAATGGAAGTCCGATGATGTCACTTCTTTTTTTTCATGATTCATTACTCTTAAACACTGCCAGTGAGTATATTCTATTTATTGACTTCTACGTAGTGTTGGAAGTGTAGTAGTTACACTGTGTTGTCTTGCCAATGCAGTTTGTCAGAGTCGCTGCCAATTCCGAGTCAACATTTGTTTTGTTTCCTTGAGTTTAATAAGACTCGTCGCTCCTCGCTGGCTTCTCTTCTTCTCTGTTTCTGTCTTCCGCCCTCGGAGGCCTATTGTTTGCTCTCTTTATTTCAGCTACGTCTCTCCTCTGCCCATCTCTCTCTGGCACTTTCTCTTCCTCTGTTTATCCATGTAATACTCTCTCTCTCTCTCTCTCTCTCTTTCTTTCTCTCTCTCTCTCTCTCTCTCTCTCTCTCGCTCTCTCCTCCTATAGCCTCATACAGCCATGTTCCCTTCAATTTTATTTGCCAATACGATCCTTTCATTTCGATTTCACAGTTTCCTATTCCCTAATATGTGGAAGCAGCCGATCATAGATATGTTACACCTTCGTTTTTGCAGTAATCATTTACATTGACGGTCTTGTAGGACTGAATGTCATTTAGAACTGATTTCAAGTCCGTCTGGAGCAACTCACTTCCTTAGTAGCCCCTTATTTAAAGAGTTAACGGTGACAAGGGGTGCAAGAGGAACATTTTGAGTTCCGTATCGTGGAAAAAGAAGGGAAGTTTGCAAATAACATGGCTGGATGGAAACAGCTGTGTGATATCAGATTGTTTCCTTGCCTCGGTCTTAAACTCGGATTGTTTTCATTTGCAAGCTGGCAACAATGACTCACCGACACCCGACCATCCGTCTCTCCATCCTTTACCATGTACACTTCCATCATCCTCATCCTCCCAATCAGTGTGGCGTCATGCCTTTCCTAATCGAGCTGAGACAAACACTCACACTCACACTCTCTCTCTCATTCTCTCTCTCTCACGTTTACGCATACTGACACCACACACACGTCTCCCCCTTTTGATGTCGTGGGTGGCTGCGAGTGACCCGGCCTCAGTGTGTGTGTGTGTGTGTGAAATGGCTGTCCAGCAGATGCTTTGATACACTCGCAGAGAAGAAAAGAGAGGGACGTTCACATTTGCATTTACTGTGTGTGTCTGTTTGTTTGTATGTATGTTTGTGTGCGTGTGTGTGTGCTTCTCTCTCTTTCTCTCTCCCTGTTTTTCATTCAGCAGTGTGCAGCGTAGGTGGTAAATAGTGCTGTATTATCAGTCAAGGATCACTCTGGAGCTGGTGAATGAAGGTGACTCATGTGCAGAGAAGCAATATGTGTTTTATGGACATAATAGCTGCAGCTCTTTGGCCAGATCAAATCCTATCAAAAGGTTGTTTTTCTCTGCGTGATATTTTCCTGAATGGGGGAGATTATATGTTACATGGTTTGCTGCTGTTTCTCTCCTTTACCCCCAGTAATCTGTCTTTGGCCTGTATAGTTTATATTCCTGATAGTGTTGCTGCTGTGCAAACACACTTACGCCTTTTTTTTTAATTCTCCACTGTGGTACAGGACGTTCCGCTTATTGCGAGACATTGCAAGACAACGTGGCTGCTGGGTGCATGTGGCCATTGTGAGAGTCAGAGAGAGAGAGCGTGAGAGAGAGAGGGGGCCGATGTGAGCGTGAGATGGAGGAGAAGAGTCGATCCGCGGCGTGTTTCCCCTCAACGCTGAGGCTCTGAGCTGAAACATGGAGCATCCCTTGTTTATCTCTCCTCTACTTCCCCGTTGCTGGCAGCTGTGGCGGTTGAGTCGACCATTAGAACCTAAACCTCTGGAGCCAACACCCTTCCAGCGGCTCGGCTCTAACCTGCATCAACAGCTGGCGGCACTCACTAACACGTCTGCCACAGCTCCAGCGCCTTACACAACATTCAATCTCTGCTCATGTTAACGGTGACGTAGACGGAGAGCAGATTAAAGTGTCAAACTCATCTTCGGGTGTCAACATGCGCTACGGTTCACAAATGAACCATGAGATAAGTATGTAGCAGAGTGTAAACAGTATTCAAGTCAAAGAGGTCAGCAAACATGATGAGTTGCTGTGAGTTTGTTTGCCTGTTTGTCATTCAATCTGTTTTCAATGACAGATGTTAAATTGGGATTATATAACTCAGCTGCTGTCCACACTTAGGGGCTGGTTTGAGTCGGTTTGATTGGTTACTTTTCTTTGGTCTCGCCTTGGACTAATATTCAAATGAATCAATAGTTCATTATTAACTCTTATCAGTTACATCTTCATCATTTGTAATAAGATATTTAGTTCTGTGCATTACTGAAAATGAATATAGAGCAAAAATCTCTCATAATAGATCAATCATAGATGATAAAGACATTGTCACATGAATAAACACAGGGGCAAAGTTTAACATGTTGTTAGAAAGCTGTTATATTTAAAGTCCCATGCTTAATCATTGTTATACCATATTGACTGCACGACAACCCATGTGCTAATTATCCGTATTAAATCAATATGCTTGCAAGTCACAGACGTCTTAGAGCAGCTGGCAGATATGAGCGCTTTCATAAGCTGTCGATTTAATTACACAGATCAAATTGCAATCTGCAGTTTGGGGTCCCGTGCCTGGCTGCTTAATCCAGGGTGTTAGTTAGCTAATGAACTTCTGGGGCTTGCTGATGCAGGTTTCTGCCCGGCTTCCTGTGCCAGGACAAAATATGAGCCAGGCCCAGAATAGAAGGGACGTGAGACACTTTGGAGGCACTTTTATCCTTTTTGCCGGCACATCTGGATTTTGTTTGCACCTCATCCCGTGCTTAAGTGTCAGCACAGAGGGATATCATACACTCGGTGTCAGACTGGTCTCTTTTCTAGTGCCGTTGATGATGCGTGCTAATGAAAGCATCACACGTATCGGAAATGCACAGAGTCTAAATGCAGGAGTGTGAAGAGAGAGCAGTGTTTGCCCCGACTGTCCCCTGGCTGTGCTGCACAAACAGACCCGAGATGGAAAACGCTCACAGTCCGCTTCTCTTCGCCTCGGGTCTCTCTGCCCTTATTATCTGTCATTCAGCTCTCCCCCTGTCTGAAATGGCCTCCTTCCCAAAGCACACACACAGCGGGCTGTCTGTATACTGTAGTGCATCACCAGCTGTTTCCCGCAAATGCCGGCCTCTGTTCTGGAGGCCGTGGCCTATGGCGCAGTGCAGCGGGGGGAGGGGGGAACCTCTGAAAATGTCGGGCCAATACACCTGCAATCCGCCTCTGGCTGCTGGCATTTCATTGTTTCAGCTGGTCGTGTCGTTGGAAAGCATTCCAGATTAGCCGCTCCCCGGTCAGACTGGATTGTGTTGGTATTCTGGGTCTGCCCCGTGGTCTCCTCCCAGTTGGACGTGCCTGGAGAGCCTCCCCATAGGGATTACATGCCCAAACCACCTCAGCCGGCTCCGTTCAGTGTGATAGAGCCTCGGCTGTGCTCCCGCCCTGCCACCCTGAGGAGAAAACTCATTTCCGCCCGTCGTAGCCACAATCTCATTCTTGCAGTCACTACCCAGAGGTCATGACCACAGGCGAGAGTCAGGACGGAGATGAATCGGTAAATTGAGAGCTTTGCCCTCTGGCTCAGCTCACACCTCACACAGCACACACACCACCACCACAACAGTTTGCAACAAAAGCATTTGCATCACTGCGGAAGTCAGGTTCCAATTTTAATCAGGCCGCTTGTCAAAGTCCTGATTGTGCACAATAATATCTACTATGAGACTGAAGTGCTAATGAACAAACTTAATCTGCAGCAAGGGAAGTAAACATCCGCTCCATGGGAAGGCGAGATGTAAACACCCATTAAGCATGAAGCCATGTCATCAGCATCCATCACTATGATAAAGATCCTTATTAATTTACAACTTTATTGTTATAAGAGCTTCACAAATGCGAAAATTAAACCCAAACTTTCCTCTCAAAATTTCCTCTGCGTGATTCCAAGAAGACAAAGTTGTTTAAAAGTATCATTAGAATTCCACTTTGTCTCTGTTTGTTTGTGTGTGTGTGTGTGTGTGTGTGTGTGTGTGTGTGTGTGTGTGTGTGTTTAACAGCTTGTTTGGTGAGCAGCTTTATAAAGATCTCCCTTTTGTTGTTTTGTGGAGCGCAACTCATTAAAACAACCACCAGGCCGGCGATGACATCAAACAATTAGAAAGATTTACTGGATAGTTTTAAGCGCAGCAGCCGGGTCAGACTGTCCCTGCGCTAATAACATGAAAGAATTATAATAAACAAAGAGATTCTCCTTTCCAAAGCAAAGCTCTTTCTCACCCAGCATGGTTGTTGTATTGTTTCAGAGGGTAATTAAGGCTCAATCATGGCTGCGATAAACACGGATAGTGTTTAGTGCGGATAGAAACATCCAATCCTGCTCATCAACAAGCTCAGCATGCCAATTATGTCTGCGTTCCTTATGAAATCTTAATTAATGAGAGTAGGTCATGCTGGATGAGATTTCTCTTCTCTCTCTCTGTCTTTAATAAGGAGGAAGTTATGTGCACAGACACGCACACACACACACACACACACACACACATACACCAGCCCGCCTGCCCTAACATTAAGCAGGGGAAGAAGGTTTGGCTGCAAATGAGAGGCTTGCTTGGAGAAATGCATCGTGGGTAAAAGAGGGAAAGGGGAAAGAGTCGGGAGAGAGCGACGACGAGGGGAGCGCAGGGTAAAGAGCGAGGAGGAATTGAGACGTCAAGCCAGAGGAAGATGAAGATCCCAGTGCGTGTGTGTGTGTGTGTGTAAGTCTGTGTGTGTGTGTGTGTGTGTGTGTGTGTGTGTGTGTGTGTGTGTGTGTGTGTGTGTGTGTGTGTGTGTGTGTGTGTGTGTGTGTGTGTGTGTGTGTGTGTGTGTGTGTGTGTGTGTAGAGGGAGATAAAGGGGCGTGGAAAGAAAGGAGAGTGCGCAGATAATGAGGAGGCTAAGGAGGGACGGTATTCATGTGAAGAGGTGAAGTGGGAGCCGGAGCATGGAGGTCAATCAGGAAGGGGGTGGGAGAAGAAGGGGGGAGAGAAGAGACTACAAGAGGGCTTTTCCTCTCCGTGAAGAGGCAAGGAGGGAAAAGTGGAGCAACGAGGAAGTCTGGGGGAGCTGGAGGGCTTGAGCCTTTAGGGGAAGTGGGGTGGCACAGAAGAGGAAAGCGTGGTGTGTGTGTGTGTGTGTGTCTGCGATGAAGAACGGGAGGAGCGGTAATGGGGGCGCGGTGGAGCTGTACAGCATGATTAGCTCTGCCCGTTAGATGAGACATGCAGCTATTACTCCTACTCAACAAGAGACCTGCGAGTAGCTACACGCACACACACTTACACACTTACATTCACTCACACATACACACACACACACACGCACACACAGACTTACATTCACTCACTCACACACACACACACACACACACACACACACACACACACACACACACACACACACACACACACACACACTTACATTCACTCACTCACACACACACACACACACACACACACACACACACACAGGGTATAAACGAGTATAGTGATTCTCTCTCACTCTCACCATGGCTGCCAGCGTTGGTGCGTTCTTCGAGTTTCCCCGTGCATGCCGACCTCCTGCTGAGCCGTATGGAGTGCTAGTCGCCTCGTGTGTGTGTGTGTGTGTGTGTGTGTGTGTGTGTGTGTGTGTGTGTGTGTGTGTGTGTGTGTGTGTGTGTGTGTGTGTGTGACCTTTCCTGATCTCTCCACTCAGAACATTAGTTTGTCCTTCTTCTCCACATACAAAGTGATTTCAGTAAAAAAACCTGCAATAATATAGGTTATTGATCGTTTATTAGTTCTGATAACTTCTCCTTGCTCAGCTGTTTTGTCCCTGAGCTAATGGCTTTGACTTGAGGTGCTCCGTTTCATCAGTTCAGCCTAAATGATCCACTCACTGTGAGTCACTGTGAGTCTGCAGGGAAAAGTCTTTGTCAGGTAGACTCCCACACACCCTCACACACACCCTCACACACACCCACCCACACACACACTCACACACTCACACACAGCTGCCCCAGAAACGTCAGTCTGAGCCACTGTGGGTTGCTGCAGTGCAGTGGAATGGTGGAGTTTCTCTTCCGCAATGACAGCTTTCTAGACTTTATCATCTCTTGTTTACCTCAGCAGCTGTAACATTCAGTCTCACTCATCATCGTCTTCTTCTTCTTCTTCTTCTTCTTCTCCTCCTCTTGATCACACTTTATTGGGAAGCTCTGTAAGCGGCTGCCACCAGTCGGAGCTTTGACTTAGTAAATGTTTAATTGCTTCTTTTACATGTTGTGCTGCCCCGTGTCTCCTTTACCTCCAGTAACCTTTCCCAGCTCTCCTCTCCTTCCTGTCCACTAACCACCGGCCTATCACTGACCTGAATGGAGGGTGTTGCGTTGCAGGATCCTTATCTCGCTCTCCGCATGGACCGACACAGCCGGCGCTTTTGTCTCCGCGCCTCAACATAGGAGACGTCTGTTTCTGTCTTTAATCATCGCAGACAGCGGCTGGATGAATGGAGGCTGGTGTAGCGGTGGACAGGGGAAATGATGGCGTCGCGTCGTCTCTAGGCTCTCCCGGCTCTCGGCAGCGGCCTGTCGGGAGGAGTTTGAGATGAGGAACGATATGTGTGCGTCACAATGACTGGTTGCATTTCTGTTTCTTGCTGTTTGGTGTGTGTGACGAGAACCCAAAGCAGACTGGCCGGCTTAGACATGAAAGAATGGGTTTTTAATAGATTTACAGCTAATTAAGATGAATCCACACGATGGCTTCTGTTGAATCTGTCTGCTTTGTACAGAACACACATCTCTGTCGCTCTCGTCCCTCATGTCTGCCCTCATTCCGCCTATTTTCAGGTTCTTCACCCTTCTTTTCGCCCCCTCTCAGCTCTATGCAGTCTGGTTCTATGTGAGGTTATGAGGCTTCGCTGCAGTGAGACGCTGTGCTGAAATGATTCAACCAACTCTATAGAGATGAACGAGTAAACGCTGAATACAGATCAGATGTGCATGAATGTATGAGAGTGTGCGCATCGCATTTACATACCTATGGGCGTGTGTGTGTGTGTAAGCGGAGACAGACTTGGTAAACAGTGTGTGTTTGCGGGCAGATGGCAGCCAGGGAGCTGACCTATTCCTTAGACTGGAGGCGGAGACAGCTCAGTGTTTAATGTCACCACCAGGGAGGGACCACAGGAGACACACACACACACAGAGAGAGAGAGAGAGAGAGAGAGAGAGAGAGAGAGAGAGAGAGAGAGAGAGTGACTGACAGAGGATTTTGCTCCGTTCCATCCCTTAAAACACAAATTCCTCACCCCTGAGAAAGATATTTTAAAATGTTTTGTTCTAAGGCTTTTGCTCATCCTTCTCCTCACATTCCAGGCAGGATTCATAAATATTAACATTTAAGTTCATTTCACTTATTCGTTCATTTTCTCAACGCAGCCATTTTCAGCCCAGACACGACCAGTTGAGCTTTCCATTTTCCACGTGAACTCACAACCGGAGCGGCCAATCCATTTCCTCCAGAGCCCCAGGGGGGGGGGGGGGGGGGCGACTGTCTGCCCCCCCCCCCGTGACGTCTCCTCCCCTCCCATCTTCCTCCCCGCACGTCCTCCATTACATAATGCAACAATTCAAGGGAAAGAAACAGGGGGTGGGGGTGTGAATCGTCTCCGGGGGCCTGGATGGGATTTTGCCGCGATGCATTTGGTGGCGGTGGGAGTTGGGATGACTCAAGATGTATCTCTCCCTGAGGACATCCACAATAGGTGTCCTACTTTGTGTTCAGGGGTAGAACACGGTGACACATCTGCGTCTGCCAGAGGAAACTCTCTGCACGGCTGAAACAGGCGCGTCGAGAACAGACAGAGTTGAAGATAAGCCTGATTTCTCAAGTGTTCACCTTCGTCTCTGCTTTATGTACGATTCTGCCTCTTAAACTAAAAGTTCCGACTTCCGACAAGTTTCGACTTCCTGTAAGAGTTTCCGTGGAACTAAATGTATTAACACCGGGCAGCCGACTGGAAAGTAGGAAACCATCAGAGCAGAAGATAAAGCCCTTTAACAGTTTTATCAGTGACTCACACACACACAAGCACACACACACGCACACGCACACTCACGCTGCTACGTCGTTTCGTCAAATCCTGTTCCGACTCTTCCTCGCCCCGCCGGTGGCCAAATGTGCTGATGCGGGCCTAACTAACTGTCACACCCCCGTCGTGCCCCCGGCTCCTGCAGGGACGACGTGGAGGGACGGCCCCAGCCTCCAACCGGGGCTCCTGGGTGAGTCACACATCTCACACCAACATGGAGGAAGAGGAGGAGAGGGAAGAGGAGGAGAGGGAGGAGGAGGAGGGGGAATGAATAGGAGGCACACAACAACAAAAAAAACTCCACTTTGTCTTCACACTCTGATAATTAAATGCATTGGACAGTTGGGGACAATCCAGAAGTTTACACACATGCTCTCTCTCTCTTTACCCTCTCGTCTCTCAACACACACACAGGAGGGGCAGGCGTGGGAAGACATCAGTGCAGACACCTTACACACACCATACATTAATTTTAACTGCTCTCTCTCTTCTTTGTTCCTTCCTCTTCCTCGCCTCATCTGTTTTCCCTTACTTCAAGCCTTCATTCCTTTCCTCTAGCCTGGTTTTATGGCTGGTCTCGCCCTCTCTCTCGCCCTCTCTCTCTCTCTCGCTCACCTTGCCACCCCCCCTCCCTCGCCCCCCTCTTCTGCTGTAAGCCCAGGAGCCCTGTGGTCTCATTACGTCGTCACTGATCCCTCCTGCCGTGGTCGTGACCATCAGATCGTTAGTCTGCCCTGTCTGAGACGCCCAGCCTGACAAGAATAGAAGAATCAGCCCAAACCTCTTAGATTCTCTAAATGTTGGGGACGCAGACAGACGGCAGCACCTCAACAAATCATCCATCAGTTCAGCTGCTGCATGTTTTAAAAGCGCTGTGTGAAATATTCCTAATTCCTAATTGGACATTTGTGTCATCGTAGGGTTGATTACAGGGCCGAGTGTGTGAATGTGTGTTCCTCCTTCATGCTCTTGTAATCCTCTGAGATGTGTTTTACAGATAGCCCTGTTATGATTATTACATATGACCTCATTACTAGAGACTCTTAATAAGACACAGCGCAGCACAGATATGACAGTTAGTGTAATGGAGTCATTTATGAGTCTTGCGTGTGTTTAGTTCACACTCCCAGTCTCACACCGTCATGATTAGACATCTTTACAAGATAGCGTTCACTTTTATCTACATGGATCTTGCTGTTGCTGCACTCACACACCCTTTTTTCCGCTCTTCTGTGTGAAATAATCCTTATTCTCAACGGCAAACACTCGCTTACACAATTATTGCCACTTTTAAAACATCCTTGGAAGTAAAGCTGCGGCTCCAGGGAAGCCTGAGGAGGAACTGTTCGATTATCTCCCAATAAAAGAAGCAAACTAAACACTTTCTTCTCCAACATCGCTTCTAGTTGCTCTTTCTCCATTTTGATGAAAATAATAAAGACATTGCAACACTCCACGCACTAAATCAATACTTTTAGTAGGATTACAAATGGAGTTGATACTTCTCAAGCTGGTATCATCAGCAGTGTGTAACCATAAGAGTTCAGCCCATATGGATGAGCCAGATGAGGATGTTCCTATAGCGCTAACACCTCATGGATTAGCAGCGATGCCATAGCCCAGCTGCTGACCTCTGACCTCTGTCATAACACTGAAGCTGATCTAGATGATGTGATGATGTTATAAGAAAAGCTTCAGCCAACGAGCGCAGACGGGAGGGAGGAAAGTAGAGTTAGCGCGCTAGGCTGTTTGCTAAGCGGAGAGGAAAGCTGCACGTTCAGCACTCGTGTCAGGGGATAAAGATGTATAAAGACACACACACACAGCAGCTGCTTGGCTTCTAGAGTCGCAGAGCGCTAAATAGTGAGGGGGACACATGTTAGCATCCAGAGCAGCGATGTTGGGCAGAGACAGCACAGGCCAATCACACACACACACACACCTTATTCTCCCCACAGATGGTGTGTTAGGATTACTCCTGCGTGTGATTACAGCCCGAGCAGCTACAGGGTTTTATCTCATAAACTCTAACCTCCATAGACTTCATCTGTCCGTCGCCATTCGACTCCGTTTTGTTTGATGACGTCACCCGTACACGATTAAGCACTGGCGTTACAGCCGCGCTCCTCAGACTGATCAGCAGAGGAGATTAACAGTGTTGTGTTTAGGTTTACGAGCTCGCCTTTCAAAATGGAGCTTTTGGTTCCACAAAGTATTAAACCTGCACATCTTTAACACAAAAGTACTGCAAAGTCTGGAATCAAGCGAAATCATGAAGTGGCTATAGATTGTTCTGCTTGTGTGTTGATTTTATGTTCTGCATTGGTTGAATACTTTTTGTGTGTGTGTGTGTGTGTGTGTGTGTGTGTGTGTGTGTGTGTGTGTGTGTGTGTGTGTGTGTGTGTGTGTGTGTGTGCGCGTGTGTGTGTGCGTGTGTGTGTGTGTGTGTGTGAGAGAGTTCCCCCTGGGATCTGTCCTCCTTGGTTTCCGTGGTGATGTCGCAGTGATTAACGCGCAGCTACATTAACCAGCCAATCGTCCGCTTCACTCGCGAGTTGCAACAAACAACAACAACAACAACAAAAAAGGCGGCTGTTGCAAAGCACTATGGGAGCTGAGAAGTTGTGCAGGTGTCCCTTTTTTCTTCTTCTTCTGTTATGGCAGTCACGGTCTCCTGCATCTGTAATTGCCTCGTGAAAAAATTAGATTTTGTAAGTACAGCGTAACTGTGTGTGAAATGATCCTCTGGTGAACTGAAGTGTCTTAGCCAGCAATTATTTTGTACATGTCAGGTTCTCACATGAGGCTGGCTGTTATTTTTAGCGCTACACACACATCCTGCAGGCACGGCTGTTTCTTTTGTCCCTTTTCCCGCGTGGTGCGTTTTTATATTTAGTTAATTCTCGACTGTGATGTTTTGTTAATTGGACGTGTTTGCACTCTGAAGAGCAGCGAGCCACAGTCACGGTCTCCTTCACCTCCTCTTCTCTCTAATTGTTTGTATATTTCCAAGGTTTCTTTGCTATTTTCGCTCACTGTCATGTCAAGCACATGTCGCACACACACACATCACACACATCAGACTTGTGTTATTATCCTGCTGCGGCTACAAAGAGCGGCTGAAAGATGTAAACAGGCTGAATAGGAAAGCAGATTATTGCTGCGCGGCTTGGGCGCCCTCAGGTGAGTCTGAGCGGGTGAAGGTTGAATATTCAGATTTAATAGATGAATATAGAGCTGCTGTTTAATCTCCAGCAGGCTTCTGGGTATTACCGCCTCTTCTCCAGGCTCTTAGATGTTACCCACTTAGCTGAAAAAGGACAAAAACAAAACACTAAATGCTGATTTATTTTCTTAAACTGTCAAGTAACCTCAGTTTGGTTCATTTGTTGAGTTTAAACCTGCATAAATCTACTGGAATTGCTGTTTGCTAAGATCTGTAATGTGCAGATTTGAGGGAAAATCTATGATTAGACTGAATTGATGCAGACTGACGCCTTCCACTCATTTATATTATTCTAACGAGATCTTCCGTTACCTCTTGGACGGCGTTAAACGTCCTTTAAGCGACTGTGAGCCGCGAACACTTTGCTCAATTATCGCTGCGCGACGGAGTGTTGACCTCCCGTGTCTCCTGATGGACCCTAGCAACCGTAGCCACAGAGACGACCTGTCATGTGGCAGGAGCACCCAGGAAGTGATGATTGATGCACAGCGGGCAGAAAGGCTGCCCGGCCTCTGTAAAGCAGCTGCGGCTTGATGACAGAAATGCACAAGCGCGCGCACACACACACACACACACACACACAAGCACACATAAGCACACACACTTATACATACAAAAGAAGCCCTCATAGCCTAGTCTGATTAATTAAATGCTGTGTTTGATGATGAAAGTTGTGTTGTGATGAAAGGGTGTGTGTGTGTGTGTGTATGTGTGTGTGTGTGTGTGTGTGTAGAGGTGTGGCGTGAATGCAACAGTGTATCTGTTCTTCTGTTAATTAGAGCACGATAGAGATGAAAGGTCGTGACACCTGTTTGCGTCGAATTGATTGTGTGTGTGTGTGTGTGTGTTCTGGTTGGCAAATGTTGCGTAATATTCTAGACTATTTCACTCAGCATACAATCTCCATAATCCACCACACATCTCATCATCATCATCATCATCATCTATCTCCTAATCCAGTGAGCTCACTTTGAGAGCCCTGATATTGCTCCCTGGACCATTTCACACTAATGAGCTCATTCATATTGTGCGTGTGTGTGCGCATGTGTGTGCGCATGTGAGTGAGTGCTGTGTTTGATATCCTAATGCTTTTTGATGTTTAATTCACTAACAACAAAAATAGAAAGAGGCAGAATGAGAGGAAGTGCAGCACAAACCACAGACACATACAAGACGAGCGTTTAATGCCGTGACACACACAGAGACACACGCCGTCACGTCAGAAGACATCACACACAACCCAGAAACAACAAGTACACAATCCCAAACAAGCACAGCAGTATATAGCCGCTGAATTAGACGTGTGGACTTAAAGGACTCCCGGATCTTGACGTGTGTGTTTGTGTGTGTGCGTGTGTTCCAGGCTGTAAATGTGTCTCGTCCATAATGAGGCTCCAGCAGCATCAATCTGAAGGCGACGCTCCATTAAACGCTGGCGGGCAGCTGCAGGTGGAGAGATACAGGGAGAGGCGTTGCACTACAGTAATTAAATCAGTGATGGATAGTCAATACGGGAGCTGCCGCTTTGTATTGGTTTCTCCCCTTTTACGGCCACAGAGGCTCAATTGTTAGACGCAGACACACACACACACACACACACACACCTTTGTGAAATGAGGATGTTAGCGGAGGGATAACAGAAGAGACAACGTGGCAAAGAGTCACCTTTAGAAGAAAACAAAACACCTCCTCCTCCTCAGGTGTGTGTGTGTGTGTGTGTGTGTGTGTGTGTGTGTGTGAGATCAATTCTCTCTTCGATATCAGAAGTCTTGATTCATAACTGAATATCACAGTCTAGACTATTTTACTGATGAAACAGTTGCGTTGTGCGACTTGCAGGTTGTTGTGTCCGTGTTTGATTCTCTTCCCGTATATTTGTCATCAATCTATTTTTTCCCGCCTCGTGTTGACGGATGACGCTGATTAAATTGCTAATTGATGACGACGTGTGACAGACATCACAGAGCTGCAGAACATTACGATCTGAGAAACTCTTTCACACCGCTCACTTAAGCACCAGACAGGAAGTACACTTAGTGTGTGTAGCAACTGTGTGTGTGTGTGTGTGTGTGTGTGTGTGTGTGTGTGTGTGTGTGTGTGGAGGTAAGGATGGACTTCATTCCTTCTCCAGGCTTGATTCACTCCTTAAGCAGCAAGGCGAGAAAAAGCAGAAGCAGAGAGAGCGAGTCCTCCGTTTCTGGCCCCAACGCACGCCTGTAAGACGGCCTAAAGGGAGGAAGAAACATGTGCATGAGCACACACACATGCAGAAAGTGCAGACTCATACATGAAGCAGCCCCGGGGCTCTGACAGCTGAGCTGAGAGAGAGAGAGAGAGAGAGAGAGAGAGTGTAAAAAGTGAGAAGCATTCAAAGTGCAGTGTCCAGAGACTTGGAGAGAGAGGACGTGAGGAAGAGAAGGATGCAGGCCGATATCAAACTGAAAAGGATGCAAAGAAGCAACAACAACAAGAACCTGAGCGACCTGCTTCTCTGTCCGTTGCCTCCAAGGAAAGGAAGCAAAAAATAGGCGAGCGTCACTAAAAGGAGGAGAACATGTTAATTAGACGGCGCCGGAATCACCACGCCACTGACTCACGCGCCTGTCAATCACACCCTCATTGCCACACACACACACACACACACACACACACCTCTCTCTCTCTTTCTCTCTATCTCTCCATCACTCACTCTTCTGTTGTTTTCGGGGGTTTTGTCATGCTTGGATTTAGCTGATTTGTTTGTATTTGTGTGTGTGTGTGTGTGTGTGTGTGTGTGTGTGTGTGTGTGTGTTCTGGTTGTGTATGGGGGGTGGGGGGAGGAAGGGGGGCACTTTTCAGACACGAGCCCACTCGCTCCACTACTTCCTTGTGTAATTACACACACGGCACGCCGACGTTATGACACATTTCTTTCTTGTGAGCAGCGACGCTCGCAGGGGTTCGCCCACCCTTCATTTTGCAGGGCTCTAATTACTGTGTGTGTGTGTGTGTGTGTGTGTGTGTGTGTGTGTGTGTGTGTTTCATAGTGATCCTGGAAATGAAATCACACGGCGACGGGCTTCCTCCTTTCATAGACTGTGTGTGTGTGAATCTATTCCCACAAAATGTAATCTGGTCACGTTGATTTCCAGATCCCGTCACACTTCTCGTTGCCCCTGCGTGTTCACTTTCAGGGAGATTCC